>NC_138061.1:60903974-61096474 GCF_964194185.1 Rhinolophus hipposideros
TGGGGGGCACCTATGACGGGGTGTGTGTGGGCTGATGTGTGTCCTCTCGATGTGGAGCTCTTCAGTGGAGGGAAAACATTGTCTATTCTTGACCTTAGACGGAAGCCTACTTTTCTCAGTGTGCTGAGCCTGGAGAAGCCATTTCGGAAATGTTCTGTGGAAATTACTTTGCAAGATCAGAGTCAAGTTATGTTGTTGATAAACTCACAAACTGTTGGAATGGGAGAGAACTTTAGAAATCTTGCAAAATTCCCTCAATTCACAGACCAAGAAAATGAGGCCCACAAAGGGCAGTCACTTTTAAGGACACACAGCTGGTGAGCAGACTTTGCACAATGCCAGGGGATGTTACAGAACTCAGCACTGCTTACAGGTAGACTTCATCCCAGGTTCCAGCCATGGAGTAAGACAAGGCTCCTAAAGAAAGGCCACCAACATCATACTCAGTGTAGCACATCAGAGTCACACTGGCCTGTGTGTTTTCAGTAGCTTGTGACTTCCTGTGAGTCCAGAAGCCAAGTCATGATAATGGAATGTGATCAAAGGGGTCCATCTCTCAGGAGGGGGAAAAAGTGACCCAGAGGACACACTGGCAACTACTGTGGATTTGTACTGGTGGAGTCTGGTGTCTGGAAAACTTTATCCAAGTCAGGAACCTCCTTGATTCCACCATAGGCTTTTGTAGGGCTAACACAGGATCCCTCACTCCAAGCCTGAACAAGCATGAGGCCCTAACCAAGCTTGCCTCACGCTCCATGGCCAATGACGACTTCACGGCCATGACCAACATCCAGGGCACTGTCTTTCCTCTGGCTCCACTAAGTACCCCCAAGGTGGGCGGTGGCTGAGTAGAGGTGGAGAACGCTGGCCATCCTCTCAATCTCCCACGTACTCGTCACTGAGTGCCTGTGTGCCAGGCACTGCATACTTTACAAAGCAGCATCTCCTTCACAATCATGGTGCCACTGGGAAATCAGTGTTATCTCACAAAGGAGGGAACTCGGGATCGGGGAAGACTCCAAGGGTTTTTGAGGGGATAAGAATAGAGCCATAAAAGTCAAATAATTTCTAGTGTGGACAAGTCAGCAAAGAAAAATAAAAAGCAAAGCACATTCACGGACAACATTCACGCCTTGTGAAGCCCCTACTTCACCTTCACCTTCCACACCTCCACCCTTCTCACATGGCCCCTGCCCCATTTTCCATCCAAGGCTTCTTCCTCCATCTCCAGTTTGAGTCCCAGCCCTACCACTCATAGCTTGCTATCTTCGCCCTGCTTTGTGGATCCTGATTTCACCCACCCTTAGATCAACTATCTAAGGAAGGACTGAGGCTCCCATCCCCCAGAACATTTTCTGGCTTATAGTAAGTGATGCTGGCAAAATTGTCGTTAAAAAAAATGATTTTGTTTCCTTTAAAAATGTGATGAAAATATTTTTAACAAGTAAGTTTATGCAATTGTCTTTCTCATATTTTTTTAAGAAATAAATATTTACTCTTTAAAGGAGAGTTCATTAATAAAATATATTTGGGAAATGCTGAATACTATGGCTCCTTCTTGGAGACTTATAATGTATAATAATATAGTAAGGACTTGGAGACAGCCTTTAAAAGAAAATGTTTAACTTTATTTAACTCCGATTTTTCTATCTCAGGAAAATAGTTACTGTGAATTCACTTTTGAAAATGCTGTTGTATAGACTCTCCAAAGACCAGAAGCCTCCAAAATGGGCAACAACTGCTGAGTCAGTGACAAGATGTGTATTAGAAGCAGAGGCTTCAGGACTGGTTTTGCCCTGGCATTTCCACACTAAATAATTAGCTGAAGGAGCAGTGGCCCCCAAGGAAAAGAAAAAAGAGAGAGAGAGACAGAGGGAAAGAGAGAGAGAGAGAGAGGGAGACTATAAAAAAAATGCCTCAGAAAAAGAGCCAAAAACAACATCACACATTTAAAATGGGACCCCGGAACAAGAGAATATAACGACATAGAATTTTGAATCTATAAAGACAAAACTGAAGACAACTGAGAGCATGAAAAGTACATGTGAACCCCCCCCAGGTCCCCCTCAGGTCCTGCATCTTCACCTTCTGCTCCCACCCCTGAGCTAATGGGGTCCCATATCTCACTGCATCAGTGGACTCTGGAAACCATCGCATTCTAGAAACTGCCTTGTCCCTGAATGTCCATCTTGATATGCACTGGTTTAATTTTTCTCTTTTATCTCTAACTGCAAATTCTCTATCACCTCCTCCATCTCCTCTTCCTCATCCCATCCACTTACAGATGGTCTCCCTATCCCTCAGGCCCTCACATTCTCATGGGGTTGCAAAAAACATCTCCAGAATGCCAAAATATGGGTCTTCTACTATGAGAACTCCATCTCTCAACCCTCTTATTCCCAAACTAGCTCTTCCCCCTGACTTCTCTATTTCCCTTAAGGACACTGCCATCCATTCAACCTCCCAAACATAAAGTCCTAGGACTATTTAGTAATTCCTTCCTTTTCTACATCTACCACATTTAATTGCTAGAAATCAATGTCCCATCCTCCCTTTTTTGCATTCCTATTTTCTTTCCCTGTCACCCACCTCCTCTTAGGCCTCCACTATTCCAATCTCTCTCTGCTTTAGTCCAGCTACAAATTCCTCTCAGCTCACCCTTCTCAGTTTATAGATCCACTTTTTAAACCTGGCTTAAATTAAAAATTGTTTACTCCTCTTTCTCACATCTCTACCTGTCCTACCTGCCATACTGTCCCGCTTGAGATGTGAATTCCTTTTTTGCTCCCCTTATCCCTCCTTCCAGACTAGATATATGAGCTCATCCTTCTCTCTGGGCCTTTTCTCTGACTCATAAGCTATAACTTGCCCAGTTAGTTACAAAGCTGTGGGCTAGTCTGTTCTCCCCCTGTACTCACCTAAATGGAAAATCTGCATCTTTCTCCCCTTGGTTCTAGATGTCCCTCCGATAGCCTGCCACAGACTAGCTCTCCAAGAAGTGTGTGTTCAGGAGAAATCAAATAAAAGAGAACAGCTTCAGTGTATCCTGCTACACAGCTCAAAGCTCAAGAAAGACACATTATAAAAGTCTTGTTTCACAGATTGATGGGTTATAAAAGAAGCTATGTTATATCTTTTATGACATTCTACAATATTCCAGGAATCAGCACATAGATTACGGTGATTAAGATGACTATTCTATGAAATCAACCGAAGTCGTTTACCCACATGAAGAATTGGAGGCTCTGAGAGGTGAAGGGTTATTCAGGCTCACAGAGCTAGTATTTTGTGGGACCCTGTTACCTACCCTTTCTGCCATACCAGTCAGCACAAGACAAGTTAAGAGTTGACATTGTAGCTTTTTTTAAGTGATACATATATCCACCCATCGCAGAGACAAATGGATTACCTGCCACTGACATACCTAGTATATGTTAATGGAGACTCATTTATTATTCATGCAAATCATAGCCCAAGACACAGTAAGTCCTTCCTTCAGCCCAGGAGGAGACATACGCAGGCAAACCCTAGGCATGGAACTCGGAAATGCAGAGAACTGTTCCGCCTAAACTGCTGATATAGTCTATTGCAGTTTATTGAACATTATTTTTTAGAGCTCATTTCTGGGTTCATGTTCAATGCTCTATCTATGGCTTTATAGCTGTTTTGGAGGAGATAAGAGACCGTCCATCAGGCTCAGTGCTGCTGCTTTGTATCATTTCCTCTTAGGAAAATTGCCCAGGAAATAGAGAAACCTATCTCAGGAAAAGTTTCAGAAATTATTCATACTATTAGGGGTCCAGAAGGATCCTAATGTTAGTGTCTACCCTGCGGCAGCAGACTCGAAAGAGAAGTGGCTGAGAGGGCGTGGTGAGCGGCACGAGGGCTAGCAATGACCCTGTATGGACAGTCTCGGAGACAAGTGCCCTTCTCCACCACCACCACCCCGCCCCAATTACTCCCACATTAGGGGGACAAAGAAGAACTCAACCTGAGGCAAAATACAGCAGGAGGGACTTGACCTTAGAGCAGAGACGCACAATGACTTGTGGGGAAGGCTGCTTTGAGGAATGACATTTTATGTGCGTCACTGAGGGGTTCCCTGATCTAGGTCTGTAGACTATGGCTCAAAATCCTTAAAGGAGATGTCTGAGAGAATGACGTAGCAAGTTAATAAAAATGTGTTTATGTTGTGGATAATGAACCCCTACCTCTCTTTCCATCTTTATCTCCCCCAAACAGAGGGAAATCATAAGCGCAACAAAGTCAACATTCAAACTTCAGGCATAAGAGGAGTAATGCCCTTTCAGTGCCCTGTAGGAGCCCAGGGATAAAAATGCTGCAGAGCCTAGGACGACAAATTTGGAGGTGTCAGTGGTGCAGATGTGCACAAGAGGAACAAGCTTGGTTCTTGATCTATGGGGCAAAATCAGAGGCCTGGGTGTAATCTGCATCAGGAGAACACGGGGAGGCACTGTGGGCATCCCAGGCCCCCTGTGAGGGCTGGCCCCTGCAGGCAAAGCCATGAGTGGAAAATGAAAGTCCACCATCAGGCCCCGGGTTCAGAATCCTAGGCTTGGGCAAAGGGCAGTTGGCAGATTCTGCATCCTGCCCTGCCTGTCACCAGGTGATTTTACTAAAAAGGCTGTGTAGTGCCACAGGGGTAAGCTACAGCAGGAGGATTTTTATGGCAGCAAGGAACATGGGTATATTCCGAGTCCCTGCTCATGGAAGGGAGGTCAGGCAGACATGCAGGGAACTCTACTGGTGCCCTGCCAGATCCCTTTTGCAAAGGTATACCCATCTCTCCAGTGACCGTTGGCTGTTAATGGCCCAGGAGCACGGCCCTTCACGGAGGGGAGCTGCCTCCCTTAGAACTCACCCCCCTCTCATCTCCTCTGCAGGGGGTAGCACACAGCCAACAACTGAATGACACGGGGCTGTAAAGTCCAGCCCCTTTGCCTGAAGGTAGGACCAACGCTGTGGGGTAACTCATACACAAGAGCTCCTGTGGATCAGCCTGGAACAAGTTTCCAGCTGATGTCACACCCTTGCTTAGCAATTTTTCCCTGCCTTACCCTATTTCCCTCATTCTGCTTCTCTTGAGATTCTCGCCTTCCACTCCTACCCCATAAACCATTTGTGCAATAATCCTCAGCTCAGGCTCTAGTTGTAGGTATCCCTGGAGGGTGTAGGGGTTGTAGAGGCAAGAGGACTGGAGCGTTGGGGTCAAACACACCATAATGGAGGTGCAGACTGTAACGCGCCTCTCCCAGCCCCAGGCTAGCAGACGAAAGCTGGGAAATGCACACTTCCAAGCTACAGAAGCTCTGAGGCACGGAAGTGAGCACATTGTAAGCACCCATTAAATCCTGGAGGTCTGACTTGATTGATAAAACCCCAGATTTTCATATGGTTGGCTCTTTGCACGCGTGTATTTCTGCTCTGCCCCAAGTCCTCAGGAGCCAGTCTCTGCAAGGACAATTAATTTCACTTTCTCACTAGGTTCAAGCACAATTAGTCACTGAGTTTGCCATTAGTTAATGGCAGGCAGAGTTATCCAAACCATCATTTTTGTGTTTTGGGAAGAAATAAAATAAATCAGGCCTAGACGCTGCCATGGCTGCTGTTTGCAGACAAGCTGAGAAGCCCATTCTTCTGCACATTCTCAGCTGCCCTGAGGATTTTGGATTGTGTGATAGGTCTGTCTCCTCTGATAATCTCAGAGCAGACTTCCTAACCCCCAAAACAGTCCGAGTCACCTCAATGTTAAGCCTGGAATCTGTTTATAAAACAGGATCTCAAGATCCAAAGTGTTCATCAGGACAAGAAATAAGTGGGACAGGGCAGGTAAGTTTTAATTAAGAGCAGGGTCCAGGAGTGACATTGGCAGGCAGACCAAGAGTCCTCACCCAGCCAGCATGCCAGCTGAAAGTGGCCAGCGAGCAGGAAGAAGTGGGTCTGGCTTGAGTCATCCTCGTGATTTGGGGTTTGGGTGGGTAAAGCGGGGATTAGGGGTTAGTGAGTTCCTTGATGCATCAAGAATTGGGAATTTAAGAAGGAAAGAAAAGACATGCAGTCATCCTAATTGAGGACCTATAATGTGCTAGATGCATTCACAGAGTGGTCTATATGAACCTTTTCCATAAGGCTTTTCCACGGCCTTATGAAGAAGGGATTCGTATTTCTAAGGGCCCAAGGAAACAGAGCAAAGAAGATACAAACCTACCTCAGTGAGTATCGAAGTCTAGGTGATTTTCACCCCACCACACTTCTATGCTTAATACTTTTCTGGAATCCTAGCTGGATGGGACCTTCCCAGGAGAGGATAGAGTCTTGGGTCTGAGCCTGCGTTTCCCCTGGGAAGTGGTGTTTATGAGCTAAGCCACAAATAAAAAAGTAGAATGCTACAGGTAAATACACTCCAAAGAAAATGCCAGGGAGTAGGAACAGAAAGAGCAATGATGGACAAGACAAGACACAATGCATTTTGACGACGGGTGAGATAGAAAGAAGTGAATTGATAGAGCTGAATCTTGAAACACAAAAAATAGGCAGCTTGAGAGAATGATGGCAGCAGAGCCTCCTCGGACACCAAGAAAACACGAGTCTGTAAAAGGGAAGAACTCTGACATGCGCAGGCAGGATGCTGTTTCTCATTCCTTAGTTGCATGGCACTCAAGAGCCAAGAAGCCCATTTCTCTAGCACTCCTCACCCTGCTCCCACACCCAAACTTTAAATTGTCCCGAGCTGAGGCAAGGCCTGGAGCAGGACTCCTGGGAAGAATGGAATCATCACTAATGAGCCTTCCAACTGAGGCCTCAAAGGGGCAGGGGGCTCAGGGCCATGCTGGGTGCCAAGAGAAATGATTGCCTTCCTTTTGGCCAATGTGCCCCAAGAGAAAACCTCAAATGGGGTAATTCTGCAGAGAAGTGTCTTTGTTTTTCCTTTTTCTTTGTCCATATCCTAAAGGAAAAGATCAAAGGCTGGACACAGTGCACTCATTTCGACTTCTCCCTCAGCCTTTGTCAAACATGTTCAAAACCAGTGATGGCCCCAGGCTTCCCTTTTGCCTTTTCTCAGCTCTAGGAGCAGAAATTATAAACTGGGAACAGTGTACTTCTAGAAGGACCTGTATCCAAAAATGGGCTTAAAACTTGGCTTTTTCTGCACCTGTTGGCCTATGGAAAGGTCTCATCACCTCAGGTCGTCTTTGTACCTCTATTCTCTGGTTCCCTTCTGCACTAGAATCTCATTTTTAGTCTAACTTTCTCCAGTCTTCTCAGAGACCTTGCCGCCTTGACCAGCCAACCCCTCTTTCTCTTACCTCTGGTCACTCTCAGTCTGAAAGCATGATCAAGTCTGCTCTATCCATAAACAATAACTTTAACATCCAAATGTTCCTGGACAGCTCCTGCCCCCACCCCAACCCTGCCACTACCACTTCTGCAAGCTACTGTCTTCTGCCACTTTCACTATTGAAATACTCAGTAATGATATGTCCTCACTTCAACTTCGATTTATACTCCTTGAAATTGAAATTACACTCCTAGCATGCAACTACATTTCTTTCTCAATGGATATAGGAGAGGGAGCTACACTCAGCCAAGTCCCACGCTGCTGCTTACCATGCATTGTTATAGGCAACCTACACCGGCCATAAGAGAAAACAGGTTCTCAAAGAATGCTGATGACTTGGTTAGTCATTTAATCCAGTGTTCTCTCCAGTCTCGGAGGCCCCATCACATCTAGAGATAGAATATCCCCCTGTTGGCAACAAGGCCTAGCTATCATGGCAGTGATTGTCTGTGGTGGTCGGGGCACAGTTTCAAACCCCCAGGAAATTCTGGTATCAACCGCAGACAGTCTGCCTCCTCCACAATGCCTGTTCCCTGGAAGCCCGTGGCAATCCAGCTTCTCAGGCCTCCCCGCCACCTCCCTAACCACAGACCCCCCTCCTCTCCTTGGCCATAGAGTGGAATGTGACTCCTGACCAAGCCCTCCTGCGTTTACAGTCTACAGCCTCTCCAGTGGGAATTCATTAACTTACACAATGATGAGTGCATTTCTTGGCAGAAGGCTCTGAAGTCTCTGAGTTTAGCAGCCTTTATTTCTCTCATACCAGCAAGTGTACATGTCCATGTGTCCTCAATCTACCCTGGAAAGCTCTGAGAAGGCCTCTTGGAGGAGGTAACAACTGAGCTTAAGGGACGGATACACACATGAGTGTCCTAGAAAAGCAGGAGAGCAGGGTCTTCCTATGACGCAGAACATAGGATACAGCATCAGGGATCCCCTGCTCTGCTAGACAAAATGTGACTGGTAGGGGTAGAGAAATACGTGAGGCAAGAATGTTTTCAGAGAAAATGACACCCATCCAGCCGAAAAGAAACTGATAGCGGATCTAGTGCTGTACCCAAGACCGAAAGTGTCCAGAGCTTAAATTCAGGACACAGTGGCAACCCACCTGTGAGAGTCACTGCAGTGACATTAACACACTCTAGTCCCTGAGGTACTCAGTCACTGAGGCAGCCCATGCATGGTAAGGGGTGAGAGCGGTGAGCAAACAGAAGGCGCCGTGTGGCTCTGGGAGGGCAGCTTGGGCTTCGCTGCATCTGCCATAAACTTGACCGTGTCAGGCCACTGTGGTGGCCTACAGCCCTGACCTGTTCCTCCTTTTCACGTCCAGGTCTGCTCCTTCAGCCATTCCACAGAGGTCCTGGAGCACCCAACTACACTGGAGGGCAAAATGTGAGGATAGGTGCGCACAGAGTGGGAGCAGGGTGCAACGTACAGCAATGGAACTAGGCAGCAGGCAGATCCGGAAGGTCAAGCTTAGCACCCTTCACCCTCCTCTGCTTTCCAGGACACGTCCCACCAGCACCCAAATTCTGCCGGTCACCTGTGCTGCACCTTCTTCCACTGGTGCTTCTTCCCCTAGGGCTGCCCCATGGAAACCACACCCTCATCCCTGCCCTAGCCCAGGAGTTTACAGATTCTCTCGCCAGTATATTCCTACAAATAATCTCCCCAAAGCGCCACCATAATCATGGCCAATTCCTAAAACCCTAGTCATTAACTGTACAGTCCTAAATCTCATATGCAAGGCTCTCCATTCAAGAACCTGGCCCAACCTCAGATGCAAGTTTATCCCCTGGCTCCCCTTTGAGCCCTGTTCTCCACCTAAGCTGAACCAGGAAGAAAGAAAAGGAGCACTGAATGAGTTCTCTGGGCACCTCCTTGGGATCCAGCAGTGCATCCAACACTTTTAAATGCATTAGCAGACATTAGTATTTTCATTTATTTCTGGGGGGAGGAGTGGGGGCAGGGAACAGGATCAGAAAAGTTAAGTTGCATAAGGTTTATTATTTCCAGGGAATATACTCAGACCTTTTTCTGACAGTCTCCACATCCAGGCTCCTTTCATTCCAACCTGATGCTTCCCCAGAATAAACTGTGGATTCCCACCTCTGCTTTTACCCAGCGTGCATTGCCTCTTTACCTGGAATGCCCTTCTTCTCACCATCACTTTCTAAATCTTCACCTCCTTCGTGGCCCAGCTCCTTTCCTGCTACCTTAGCTAAGAATAATTATTTCCTTCACGCTGTTTTGGCCCACGCATCTGACATATCACTCTAATTTTTCTGCTGGAATTTTTGCTTCTCTCTTATTTTCCATGACAAACAGCAATCTCTCTGATGGAGGATCTTTTCCAAGTGTGACAGTATATGCCCAACACATGCTCAGCACAGTGTTTATAGAAATCTGATGCTCACCCAAAGTTGAATGGATGTCGGGGTACCCTAGGCAATTCATTCAAGAGCAGGCTCTCAGTGCACTCCCTGGCAGAGCTTACACACTAGAAAACATAGAGAGAGCATCCCATCCCCTTCCTCATCATGGCCTGGAGTATTCTTTACGTGGGAGAAGCAGTAGAGAGCAACAAGTCCAGGATGATGACAATAGGAAGACAGACTTGCCCTCTCCAAACCAGCAGGCTTCTCTGTGACAAGAACAAGGGTCCCAAACAAGGCCTTGAGGGTATATGGGAAAGATAACGAAGCAATATGGGAAGGGTGCGGGATGAATCCCAGGACCAGAGCTTCCATGAGTTGTCAGGGAGCAATCAGCAAGTCTCATAACTTTCCAGATCCTCTATTTCCTCTTCGTGAAATGGGAATAATATACCCACCTAGCACAGAGCTGGAATGATAGTGAGATTATAAGACATAATAGCATTATGTTTTAAGGTATTTACTAGAAAGTCTAGCACATAGTGGTTATATAGCAACTATGGTGTATGGTCAGTAGACTGAATGTTCAACAACAAGCTCTCAACAAATATCTACATAAGAAAATAAATAAAAAGCCCTGAACTGTAGAGTTTGCCAATTTCTATGGTATGATATTCCACCATGGCCAATTTTAAGCTGGCAACATGGTATCATTGAACTATCACTAGTTGACTCCAGCATACCACTGCTTGTGCCTCACAAGAAATTTGAATTCCACTGGTCACTCTCTCTACCTCCCTGTAAACACAGATTTCTTTGCTGGGTGGAAAGAAAAACAAACCAGCAACTGTGCCTTCCAGTTGGGGTGTGGGAGGAGAATGAGACCTCACGCACCCTTCCCAAGAGAGGCTGAGGCCTCCTCTGAGACTGCCTGCATGACCTCAGCAACACAGACTTAACTGGGTTGAGTCACTGTGTCTGGGACGCAGCGAAGCTCATAGAGTACAGGTAACTTAGAAAGAATCACAAGCTCACCTATTCTGAGAATTCTCTTCCAACGCACAAGAGCTTTCTTCTAGCATCCTTTCCCAGGAAAGATGGGTCATATCTAGACAGCCTTTCAGTGGTGGTCATTTCTCAGTTTCCAGGGATGTGCAGAACATCCTACATTTTGACTCACGATTCATTTGTACTTTGTTCCTCAGTTTGTCTCAGGCAGTCTGGTAAAGCAACCTCTTTCTACAATCAGTACTTAAGTGATACTCAGTTCCCATGGCAACACGTTAGGCCAGGAGCCCTCAAACCCAGCTTATCACTACTCCCAAATAAACAGCAATTCCAACAGATATTCCTTCCTTTTATCTCTTCCTGAAACCTACTCAACATGAGAGAATTCACTTTATAGAAAGTTCTAGAGGCCAGTTGTAGACATACAGAAGAAAAATAGGAAAACAAAATTTCACTGGACAAAAGTGAAGGTGATCTTCTAAGGACATGTTTTGAGGGATGGGTGAGTGTCAAAGTAGACAGGAAAGGTTCCAAGTTTCTCTCAATGACAATATACAAATTCCATTGAAGAAGTGATCTCTAGACCTTAAGAGGCCCATTCTAAAGAAAGAAATTGGAAGAAAAGGCATGATCGTTCCCAAGCAAGCCCAAAACCTAGCTAAGACAAGGTCCATTAGATTTATTTATTTATTTATTTATTTATTTATTTATTTATCTATTAGTTTCAGGTATACAAAACAATGTAATAGACATTTATCATTTATATCCCTCACACAGTGATAAGCCCCCTCCCCTCATCTACTACCCCTATGACATCACACACAGCCATTACATTTCCACTAATTCTATTCCTGTACTGTTCCTGTAATGCTGTACTCTACTTCTTGTAATTATATATATATATACTATATATATAAATATATGTATAGTATATATAATATATATAATTATATATTATATATTATATATAATTATATATATATATATTATAATATATGTAATTATAATATATATATAATTATAGTTGACATTCATTACTGTTCAGCTTCAGCTTCAGGTGTACAGTAGAGTGACCAGGCATCTACATCATTCCTAAGGTGGTCTCCCTAATAAGACAAGTGTCCATCAGATACCCTACAAAATCTTTACAACATTATTGATTATGTTCCCCAAATTGACATTTGTATCCCCATGGCCATTAGATCTTAAGGCTGGAGAATCATCCTCTTTGGTTCAGTACTCTGACCTTCACTGGGGTTGCCACCATCCACCCTGGAGCTTCTGCAACGTAACCCCTCCCCTTCAATTCAGCTCTCCATGAGGGCTCTGCCCATGGGGCTCTCTAGACAGATGGCTCCACCCCTGAGGCACTGGATCAGGTAATCCCAGCTCACTGAAATTAGAGAATTGTGCCCCACTCTTGCCCCCTGGGCCTGTGGAGGGAGTGGCAGCCATGATAATGTCTGAATCACATTCTGAGTCGTTATTCCCTTTTCTTGAAAAACAGTGTATATTCACATGAAATAAATCTATGGTTCAGTCCTATAGAATCCAAGAAGTTCAACTGATTTCCTTCATTCCATCCCACTTTTTCTGTCTCCTTTACTTCAAACTGGCAGTGTCCTTGATGGTATAGACCCATTCTATTCCTGGCTTTTGCTGAGATGGATGACTATGTCCATGAGCCCCACTTGTGATCTCTTTATTAAATAGTTGTTCAGCCACACCCTTAGTGTTCTCTTTAGAACAAATTTTCTAATTTTTTAAAAAAATTGAATTTATTGGGATGACAATGCTTAGCATAATTATATAGGTTTCAAGTGTACAATTCTGTAACACATCATCCATATTACATTGCGTGTTCATCACCCAGAGTCAGTTCTCCTTCCGTCACCATACATTTGACCCCTTTTACTACATCTACCTCTACCCTTACCCTCTGGTAACCACTAAACTGTTGTCTGTGTCTATGAGTTTTTGTTTCTTTGTTGTTTTCAGTTTTATATGGATAAGCTGAGAAGTTTCCAAACATTCAAGTCTGGTTCCTTTTTACTTAACTATTTCTTTTTTCAATTCACCTCTCCTTGCACATTTTAATACCATCCAGGAGGAACCAAGCTGTTCCTTCAACACTTTGCTTAGAAATCTCCTCAACTAAATCATCTTATTTCATTGTTTATAAATTCTACCTTCCACAAAACAATAGAACATAATTCAGTCAAACTCTTTGCCAATTTATAGCACGGACTGCCTTTCCATGGTTGCCAATAACATATTCTTATTTCCATCTGAGACGTCACCAGAATTTCCTTTAACTAGATTTAAAATCAATATACAAAATATTTTTTCTGTATACTAGCAACATAAACATTCAAAATAAACTTTTAAATTATAGATACCATTTAAAATATCATGAAAATTTCAAGTAGTAAGTAATAAATTTAACAAAAGGTGTTTATGTCTTTATAGTAAAAAATATTATTGAGAGAAATTAAATTGAGAGGAAGAATGCTTTAAAAAATAGAGAGACTGCCATTTACATGGATTGGAATATTTAATATTAGAAAGAAAGAAAGAAAGAAAGAAAGAAAGAAAGAAAGAAAGAAAGAAAGGAGGGAGGGAGGGAGGGAGGGAGGGAGGGAGGGAGGGAGGGAGGGAGGGAGGAAGGAAGGAAGGAAGGAAGGAAGGAAGGAAGGAAAGAAGGAAGGAAGGAAGGAAAAAAGAAAGAGAAAATGAAAGAGAAAAAGAAAGAGGGAGGGAGGGAGAGTAGAAAGGAGGGAGGGAAGAAGAAAGAAAGGAAGGAAGAAAAATAGATATGCTCGTATACTATGTTCATCAATAGAAACTCATGTCATAAGGAGGCCAATTATCCCAAAATTGATCTATAAATACATCATAATTTTGTTTTCGTGAAATCTAAGAAGCTTATTTAAAAATGTATTTAAAAAGAACAATGCTTCAAAGATAGTACAGGAAAAGGAAGCCAAAGATGAATATGATAATTACAAAAGTATTACAGTGTACAGGGACAAATAGATCACTGGAAGACAAAAGAAAGCCAGGGTCACAGAGACATTTAAAGCCTGCTTATGTAGATAGAAGAGGCATTGGAAAGCAGTGAGGACGTATAGCAAAAGAGTAAACTTTAATGTATAATTTTTTTAAAAAAATCATCAGAATTTGGGGGGAACACAGGATAGAACATAAATTGTACCAGGAATCTATAATACAAATGCATAACATAACTTCTGAAAGGTATGGGGAAGAATAAGCTAACCTAAGTAACTTTGGAAAATGGTGTTTGGCTGGAAAGTGTAAGCCTAAAGTCAAAAGGAAGTGCCCACAAACACTGTGTTCTAATTGGTAAATTTATGTCTTATGGAATTATGGGTTAATAATTCTGAAACTGGTGTACATATACACGGGGTTGAACAAATAAATGGGTGGTGGGGGTGAGATCCCAGTTTCTCACTGTTGGAGAGGAAAATTACTGATAAGCAAAGGGAGAAAACTAGAATAAAATGTGCTACTGGATTAGAATCAGAGACAACAGTATGAATTCATGTTTAGCTTAGTAAAGATATTGAATAATAGGTAAAGAAACAGTTACAGTTCTAAGGATTAGTATATGTACAGACGTCTCCTGGATCTAATCTCTCAGGATTCTAGAAGCAGTGATGCCTAACAGCAATGAACACACCTGGAGCCCACATCACAGTTTCTAATATGATTCTTAAACTACAGGAACCAGACTCCTTAGAGAAATGGCTGATTCTAGGGCTGGGGCAGAGAATATACAAGATGGTCATGTAGCATCTTACAGTGTCAGAAAGCAAGAAAGTGTTAAAGAAGCAAAGAAAGAGGGTATGCCAAAGGGACACAGGAGCCAACCCAAAAGAGCTCCCAATGGCCAAAGCTGAAATAAATATGGTAATCTTGGATTATAATTTGAAGAAGAAATTATGCATGAGTCCATACTAATATAAATTAATGACTGAATAAATAAGTAAATGGGGGAAAGAAGGAATAAATCTCTCTTAGAGAAGAGTCCCAAATAACTTATGTAGCTACCCCTCCCCAAGGAAGGGAACTTGATATCTCCTCAGCCAAGTGTAGGCTGTGCTAAATGACTTGTCTCTAGAGGACAGAGTATGGAAAAGAAGAAAGTAACTTCACATTTTAGAAAGCTGGCAAACACTACCTTGGCCAGGTGAACCGGCTCATCTCACCAGTAATAAGGAATGTCCACAGAACATCAATCTGATGTGATGGAAAGAGAAGGGCATTTCTTCTTTATGGTCTTCCCCCCAAAAACCCATGGGGAAAAAAAATCAGGCAAACTCAAATTGAGGGGCATTCTACAAAATACCTGACCCGTACTCCTTTCAAAACTGCCACGGTCATGAAAAACAAGGAAAGTCTAAAAAAGCTGTCAGAGATGAAGGAGACTAACTAAATGTAATGTGGTATCCCAGATGGGATTCTGGAAGAGAATAAGGATGGTAGGGAAAACTGGTGAAATCCAAATCTACTGTAGCATTTAGTTAATAGTAATATACTAATGTTGGATTTTAGTTGTGACAAATATACCACTATCATGTAAGATGTTAACAAAATGGGAAACTGGGTGAGGAGTGTACAGGAATTCTCTGTATGATTTGTGCAACTCTCCTGTAAATATAAAATATTCTAAAATACAATGTTTATTTAAAAGAATCTGTGGGCAAAGCATGGACTCTTCAATAAATGGTACTGTAAAAATTGTTTATGCATATAAGTTAAATGATATTCTCCAAAATAAATTCCAGATGGAAAAAAACCTGTATGTAGAAAATCAAAACTGTATAATTTTTAAAACAAATTATAACACCTGGAGTCAGTGATGATATTTTTAAATAACACACTAATATAACAATCCTAAAGGGAATAACTGATAAAGTTGACTATATTAATATTAAAATCTTCACAATATAAGACACTGAAAAGAAAACATAAGCTACAGACAGAAAGAAAATATTTTTACACATGTAATAGATGTGAAGGTTGATAAATTAAAATAGCCCGATTGAAGAAAAGCAAAAAATGTGAATAGAAAATGTACAGAAGAATAAGCTGTACAGAAGAATAAAAAGAATAAGTGGAAATAAAATTATGGAAAAGTGTTTAGTCTCACTTATAATGAGGAAACTGCAAATTAATATAATTATAAAATACCATATCATACTCATCAGATTTTCACAAATGAAAAGTGTGAAATCGTCATTCACAACATTGATAAACAATGAATACTTTCTTACACAACACTGGAAATGTAAATTTGCAAAACCACATTAGAGAGTAATTTGGCAATAGCTAATAAAATTAAACAGGCCTATACCAATGAGTCAGCAATTCTATTTCAAGGTATGTATCCCAAAAAACACATCCATGTGCTCACAAGATACATACAAAAATACACACTGCATTGCTATCAATACTGGGAAAATATTGGAAACAACTCAAATATCTGTAGGGAGATAGGTAAATATATATGATTGTAGAGTTAAAATATACCCCACTATGTGGTATCTAAATAAATGGACTAGACCTATATGTATAACATATTGATTGTAAAAGATATTACATAGATTTTCTACTCTATGTAGATTACATACAGTGTAATACTATTTATTTGAAGAAATGAAAATTATTACACTGAGTATATTAAAGATATAAATATGTATATTAAATATATTAAGATATTTTAAAATAGATATTAAATATATTAAAAATAAATTCTGAAAAACTGAAGGAATTCAAATACTTTTATATATACATACTCGACATAATCGAATCACATCAGTAAATGCCTGTGGGTAGAATAAAAAAAATAAAACCTGGGTATAGGTTCAAATGTATGTTCAACTGTATCTATAAGACTTTATTTCAAAAATATAATTGAAGCAAATTGATTAAGTAACATTTGTTACATGTGGGTGGTAGGGCATAAGAGTTTGTCATATTATTTCTTTTTTTTAATTTCACGTTTAAATGTTTTGTACAAAAAACAAGATAACTAATGAGATGTGACTTATAATAAAAATACAAGTACTGAGCAAGCCCTGAATTCATTTACTCATAAAACTAATATTTGGCAATTCTGGGTTACTGTGGTTACAGAAGAGAAATGCAAATGTCATAATGTTTTACACTGTAAATATAACTAGCAAAAATGGAAAGCAATGCTTAGGGAAATGGGAGGACATCTGTTTATGTTATAGTAATTTCCTTTTCTTCCATAGTAGAGATTCAAATTATTGAAGCAGGTAGTGAAAAAGTACTAGAATTCCTCCAGTTTTTCAGATTTGATTTTACATAAGAATAATTTAGTAAGTAATAATTCCTGTGATAAAGAAATATCTATCAACTTCCAGTAATACCTTTAGTTTTACTTTAGTCATTTTTAGTCATTTTTCCTCAATATCAAGTAAAAACAAATGTAATGATTTTACTAAAGATAGGTTTGATCATTTGATCTCATTGTTTCCTAGATTATCTCTCTCTATCCATCTATAAATATGCAGAGCCAGACACCTAAAATGATTTTCTCCAAATAGAAATACCGATTCTTTTGGGAGGAGGAGAAGAATTTTGGTAATTCAAATTTTTATTTGAATTTTTATGGTAAGAATAAGAAGTATTTATTTAAAAACAATATAGCATTTCATTATTATAACAATATAATTATTATTTTATGACACATAAGGCGATGAGAATAAAGTACAACAGACAGCATATGACAAGGAATTTTTAAAAAGGGAACACAAACTAAATTGGAAAAATTCAAGAACTCAAGGAGAGCAGATTTTAACCAGACCTGAAATAGCAAAGCATCACAAAGATTTAAAGGACTGAATGTGTTTTGGGGAGTGGGCGCAAATAACCTGAAAATGGCTTGTTAAAGTTGTAGGGAATATAGTACATATTAATGACAATAAAGGGAGTTGGCCATTAACACTTGTATGTGAAATTTCTGGGAAAGCACAGAAATGGGATTGTTTACTGCATCTGATAGATCACAGAAGGGTTCACAGAAGACGTAGCACTTGAGTAGATTTTTGAATGAAAAATTGTGAGTTTTCCAGGAAGATGAGGGGACCAAAGTACCCCATGATGTGGGAAAAAAAAAAAAAACACAGAAAGGAGACAACTTGTGATTAAAATATCAGGGGCATGAGAAGGAATGGACAAAGGTGAAGTAACAAAGGCAGGGAAGGGTTGTAACGTTATTACCTTCAGTGATTTCTTAAACAGCTTACACTTCTTCTAGCAGAGAATCATTAACATATTTTTTTCTTGGAGAGGGGTGGTGCTCCGAAATAACATGATCAAATTTGTCTTTAAAAAATACTCAGAAGTAATTGAGTGAAAGAAAAGCAGAAAAGATAGATTTCAACACTTCCAAAGGAAGGAAGGAAATCATCCAGGTGTGTGATCACCCATTCTGAAAGTGTAGCAAAGAGGGAAAGATTCTGAGAAATAATTATGAGGCCGACTGAATCTATAGGTGGTAAATGATTTTTTGCGGGAAATGGGAGCAGGCTGGGTTAAGGATGACTGAGTGACCAGGTGAATGGTGATGCCCTTATCTAATGAATGATGTTGGTGAATGGTTTGGGATGGAGCTAATGCGCTCAGTGTTGAATAAGTTGAGTTTAGGTGACTGGCCTGGACCAGCACCACAGAGGTCATATCTTCAGCATTTGGTGGTAACTGCTGCCTTCAGAGTGGATGAGATTGCCTGGGAAGGGCAGGAGAGCTGAGCTTTGAGCTCAATGTGTTACCCTGGAAATACACTCAATCAGGCATCCTCTTTCCTGTCCTGTATTTATGTGGCTGATTATTTTTAGGCAGCTGCCAGATTACATTTATCCATCTTGTTTGTTTCAGCACTTTGTTCCATTTTGTTGATATCATTTAGAGTCTTGATTGTATCAGTCAATAGATTAGCCATCCCAGACATTCCAGTTTAAAGCGGTTGCTGTCTAGCACATACTATTTCCCCAACTTCTTAATAAAATAACCATAAAAAGGATAAAATGTCACACAATCACTCAAAAATTGTAACTTTATAAAATAGCAAATGTGACATTTCTTTACAAACAATTTTGGAACCGGTATAGAAAGTCTAAGAAAATAACAGCCAGAAGTGAAAAGTCAACAGATGAGATGTAAAGGAAAATGGTTTATGAAATGAAGAATTGCAGGGGAAAAATTGTAATCACTCAAATGAAATTCACACTGACAGTAGAGAACACAGAATCAATTATATAAAGGGCACACTTCAAAAGTTGCCTCTGAATCCAGAGTAAAAGAGCACACAAAAAGGAAGGAAAGTAAAAATTTCAAAAAATGAGTTACGGAGACCAAAACACCACCTCTGGAATACAGGAGTTGCTAAGATACGCGTAAACTATAATAGAAGTAATAACCAAAGTTATAATTGAAGAAAAACATCCTAAAACACAACAAAACAATGAAATAGAGGAACATGAAAGTTGAAAGTTCTCATCACACTGGAAGGAAATCCAACAAGAAGACATATATACTACTTGCACACATACTAACAAAACTCTGTACAGTAATTCAAGCTTTAACAAGGAGGGTGGGGCCGGGCACAGATTCAAAGGAAGAAAAACAAAGCTAGTCATTCATCTTCTGTGGCACCTTTGCCACAAATTCAATCTCACTAGTTATTTTTCATATATAAAAAAACACAAATTTGATCGCACTGTTCTTCATATATAAAAAAAACCAGAAACAGAGAGTCAGATCCAAGATAGTGGATTAGATAAACACTGTGCCTGCTTCCTTCTGTGACCACATTAAAATGACAACCAAATTAGAGAAAATCAACCTGGAGAACCATCTGAATCTAGCTGAACAGAAGTTTTATGACAAGATATAAAGAAGCCATGTTCAGACTGGAAGGACGGGTGGAGACGTAAAACTGGGTCACCCCAAACCTCCGGGTGGTGGTTGAAAATTAGGAGGGATTTCTCAGCTGCGGAAGATCCCCTTGGAGGATCGAAGGCCCCACACCAGATCCCCCCAAGCCCGGAGTACTGGTGCCAAGAAGAGGAGCCCCCACAATCCATGGCTGTGAAAAACAGTGGGAATTCTGACTATCTGGGTGAAGAAAGGCTGTGGGAAACCCAGTCATATTCTTAAAGGGCCCACACACAGATTCACTTGCAGGCACTCACCCTGGGCTCCAGTGGAGGTATGGTGACTCAGGGGGCATTGGAGGCATACAGGGGGCAGACTGAGGTGTGTGGCTTTCAGGAGAGGGCTGGAGGACAGTTGCCAGTTTCCCTATGTGGGTTTTCCTCCTATGCAGCCACGAGGCAAGCACTATCTATCCTGCAATGAGCCCCCCCGCTCCAAGGCCAAATCTGAATTTGAATTGGTCTGGTGAGCTCTGCTGCTCCATGCCTCTGACTTCCCTGGAACCTCACCCTAGTGAACTGCCCCAATGCTAGAGGCACTTTCTCAGTGAACAGCCAGCACCACCCCCATTGCATTATTTCTTGGAAAACTAGCAAACTCCATGGGCCCAAGGTCACAGGTAAATGGCCTCAGTGTGCTCTAAGACTCAGCACTGGCACCAAATGAGAATCTACATTAACATGTGACTACAGCATTTCCCACTTTAGTGACTCCTTGAGACTCTACCTCAGCCACAAGTGGCTTTATCAGTGGCCGAACCTTAAGGGAGCCAGCAGGTGGCAGAAAACTTCAGGGTGTCCTGGTTTTTTGCAGAGTTACCCCAGGCCTAGTACTGGTGGCAGAAATCCTCAGTTTGCAGAATGGCCTCTCCCACGTGCCTCCAGGTTTAACACAGGCAGTGAAAAACCACAAAACCTGTTGTAGCTCTTACCAGGTAGCCTCAAGTTGGTTATAAGCAGTGGGTAACATGGGCTTATACCAGAGCCCCTTCCAAGAGGCCCCACAACCAACATATATGGAGCTTGGCATAAGAGCACAGCAGAACACCACCCAATTAACCCTACAAGTGGCACATACAAAGGGAGGTCTCAACAGGTACCAGAGTCTGCTGGGGTGAATCCCACTCAGTAGGATACGCCCCCTGCACAGCAGCCCATAAGCTGTGGACATGGCCAAACCTAAAAGCCAATCAATTGAGGGTCAATCCCACCCACTGGCATGCAAATAGCAATCAAGGCTCAACTATAAGGAGGTCACAAAACCCACACAAGGGACACTCCTGGGGTACCCAAAACACGTGATGGTGCCAGGGCCCCATAGGGCACCTACTACATAAGACAACCAGGCCAAGACTGGGAGACATAGCAGGTCTACCTAATACATAGAAACTAACACAGAGAGGCAGCCAAAATGAAGTAACAAATCAATGCATCTTAAATGAAACAAAAGGAAAAAAGTCCAGAAAAGGAACTAAACAAAATGAAGGCAAGCAACCTACAAGATACAGAGTTCAAAACAATGGTTATAAGGATGCTCAAGTAACTTAGTAAGAACCTCAACAAAGAGATAACAAGCGTAAAAAAGATACAGAAACCACAAAGAAGAACCAGTCAGAAGTTAAGAACATGATAACTGAAATGAAGAATGAATGCACTAGAAAGAATCACCAACAGATTAGGTGAAGCAGAGGAATGAATCAGCAATTTGGAAGACAAGGTAGCAAAAAACACCCAATCAGAACAGCAAAGAGGGGGGTGGGGGGAGGGAGATGAGGATAAGGGATATCAAATATATGGTAATGGAAGGAGAACTGACTCTGGGTGGTGAACACACAATGGTATTTATAGATGATGTGATACAGAATTGTACACCTGAAATCTATGTAATTTCACTAACAATTGTCACCCCAATAAATTATTAAAAAAGAATTTAATAAAAAAGAAAAAAAGAAAAAAGAATCCAAAAAGGTGAGGGTAGTTTAAGAGACCTCTAGGATAACATCAAGTGTAACAACATTAGCATCATGGGGGTGTCAGAAGGAGAAGACAGAAAGCAAGGGATTAAGAACCTATTTGAAGAAACAATGACTGAAAACTTTCCTAACCTGGTGAAGGAAATAGACATACATGTCCAGGAAGAACTAGAGTCCCAAACAAGATAAACCCGAACAGGCCCACAGCAAAGCACATTATAATTAAAAGGAAAGAGGTTAAAGACAAAGAGAGAATCCTAAAAGCGGCAAGAGAAAGGCAACTAATTACTAATAAGGAAGCTCCCATAAGAGCTGATTTCTCAATAGAATCTTTGCAGGTCAGAAGGGATTGGCACAAAATATTCAAAGTGAGGAAAAGCAAGGACCTACAACCAAGGGTACACTATCCAGCAAGGCTATCATTTAGAATCAAAGGACAGATAAAGAGCTTCACAGATAAGGAAAAACTAAAGGAGTTCATCACCACCGAAATAGTTTTACAAGGAATGTTAGAGGGACTACTTTAAGATGGAAAGATTAAAATTATGAATAATAAAATGGCAATAGCTACATGTCTATCAACAATTACTTTAAATGTAAATGAATTAAACGTTTAATCAAAAGACATAGGAGGGCCGAATGGATAAGAAAACAAAACCCTTACATATTCTGCCCACAAGAGACTCACTTCAGGTTGAAAGACACACAGGCAAAATGTAACGGAATGGAAAAAGATATTTTGTGAAATTAGAAACAAGCAAACAATAAAAACAAACAACCAAAAAAAAAAAAAAAAAGGCTGGGGTAGGATACTTATACCAGACAAAATAGACTTAAAACAAAGGCTATAACAAGAGACAAAACAGGACCAAGTAATCCCACTTCTGGATATTTATCTGAAGGAACCCAAAATGCTAATTTGAGGGGACATGTGCATCTATGTTTTCATTGCAGCATTGTTACAATGGCCAAGATGTGGAGCAACCTGGGTGTCCATTGATGGATGAGCGGATAAAGAGTAGGTGGTACATCTATACAATAAAATATTGCTGTGCCTGGGAAGGTAATGAATTCTTGCCATCTGCTGTGGCATGGATAAACCTGGAGGGTGTTGTGCTGAGTTCAGTATGTCAGACAGAGGAAAACAGATGCAATGTGATTTTGCTTATATGTAGAATCTAAGAACAAAATAAATAAACAAAACAGAAAGAAACTCATAGATATGGAAAGCATGTTTATGATTGCCAGATGGTACTAGATTGAGGATGTGGGTGAAAAGAGGGGAAGGGATTAAAAAGTACAAATTGGTTGTCATGAAGTAGTTATGGGGATGTAGGGTACAACATAAGGGAGAAAGTCAATAATATTGTGATAACTATATACTGTGTCAGATGGGTACTAGATTCGTTGGGTAATAGATGAGAGGGGGTTGAGGGGCAAGGTAAAAAATGTGAAGAGATTAAGAAGTACAAATTGGTAGTTACAAAATAATCATGATGATGTAAAGTAAAGCATAGGAAATATAGTCAATGATACAGTAACTAACTATGTATAGTGCCAGGTGGATACTAGACTTGTCAGGGGAATCCATTCTTAAATTATATAAATGTCTAACCGCTATGATGTACACCTGAAATTAATATAAAATAATAATGAATGTCAACTGCAATTGAAAAATTTAAAAAGGGGGAAAAAGGTGAAGGGGAATAAGAAGTCAACATTTCCAGGTATAAAAGAAGTAAGTCATAAGGATGTAATATACAACACAGGATATATAGTCAAGAACATTATGATAGCATAGCATGGCGTAAGACGGTTTCTGGACTTACCATGGTGATCACTTCTTTAGCTATATAAATATTGAACAACTATGGCAAACACCTGAAATTAGTATAATGTTGTATGTTATCTATATTTTTAATAAAAATCTTTAAAAAAACAGAAATGTTCATATCTGCAGAAACAAAAGACTTTAGGAAAAAAATTTCTATGTTCTGTTGTTGAAACACCTGTTGATAACATTCTTCAACTAATCAAGAGTTAAATTGACAGTAAGAGCCTAAATATAGAAAAACTATATAAAATGATTTTCTGATTTTCCAAAAAATTGATCAACACTCACAACTTATCAAAATTATCTTAAGGAGAAAGAATTTAATAAACCATACCTATTTGAATAGCCCAATATTACAGAATTATACACTTCAAGTCTATGTAATTTTACTACCTATTGTCACCCCAAAATATTTTAATTAAAATAAATGAATAAATAAATATTAATAAAATAAATATAAAGAATACCATGGAAAAATTTAGCAGAAGTAAAAAAAATATCTGCAATAAAATAATTATACATTGAAATATGCAGTCATATTTTTTACTTAGACATATATTTAATTGTATTTAATCAGTATGTATGAGTACTTTCATAATAATTTTACATAAAAAATCATGTTCTTTAAATTTTATATCATCTGTAAAATTGATTAGTATGACTTAGCTTTCTTAATAAAAGTTTTTGATTATTGTTGAACTCAATAGTTCCAATGTCAGAACTTTATGCCACTCAACTAGGTAACCATCTGTCAAATTAATTTTCTTAATGCTCTGGGACAGTTTTTAACCAATTGAGAATATATTTTACTATAAACCACACTGTCCAGCTTATCCATGAGAACTGTGTAAGACCATCAAATGTATTGCTGAAACCAAGATATATTATACCCATAGAGTTATTCTGATTTGCCAGTTTAATAAACCTACCAAAAACAAACAGAAACAAATAGAAAGAGGTTATCCTAACCCAACGTGACTTGTTCTTGGAGAATTGGTAAAAACTCATAGGGATCACTTGTTCCTTTCTAAATATTCAGAAATCTCCTTTCAAATAAATCATTTATAAATCTTGCCATGGTTGCACATCACATTCATTAGCATATTGAATCAAAATTCAATAATTCAACTGTTTTTTTAAAAGATATTTAACCATCCTCAATCTCTAACACCATTCCCATTTTCAAATATTACTAGCAGTTAACTTGCATAAAATTCTGCAAATTTCCAGTATTTTAGGATATTTATCCAATTGAATCTGAAAGCAAGATTTTAAAAGGTATCAAGTGAAAGACAGATTCATTTATTTATTGAGGAAAAACTGAGTCTCAACATCAAGCTCAATCTTATGAAGTTTAATTTAATTAAAAACCATAACACAACATTGAACTGGTGTTGAACTGAACACTATGTGTCTATTTTGGAGGTGAGAAGGGTAAGGCTCGTATTGACGAAGTGACCATCTAAAATGATACAGACAACGGGTTTCCATTCAGGATGGCACAATAGGTAAACAATGTGTCTTCCTCCTCTCATGATCACATTAAAATTACAATTAAGCTACAGAACAACGATCATTGAGAATTGCTTGAACTCTAGCTGAACAGAAGTCCTATAACTAAGTATATACAGAAGAAGCCACGTCAAGACTGGTAGGAGGAGTGGAGATGCAGAATGGGTTGGTCCCACATATATGTGTGGCAGCTGAAAATCGGGAGGAGTATCTCAGTTGCAGAGGTCCTCTGTTGAGGAGCAAGGAGTGCTAGCCTCACACCAGGCTCCTCAGTCCAGGATTCCAGTTCCAGGAAGAGAAGTACCCACAACTTCTCGCTGTAGAAACCAGTGTGGCTGAGATTGTGGCTGAGTGAGATGGAGAGCAAGGTCCCACACACAACTTAATCACTGATAGACTCACTTGCTTTGAGCTCCAGTGCTGGGACAGCAGCTTGAAAAGTGCCAGGGGCATACAGGAAGAATTGAGTTGTCTGGCCTCGGGCGAGGGCAAGAGGGGGAAGCTTTCTCTCAGACAGAAGTCATTGTTCTTTTGTTAAGCCTTCTGCCCACTCAGTGTGCAGAGGAAGGTGGATCTCATATCTGAATCTCCATCAACTTAGCTAACACTGTTTGCCCCACTCTGGTGATTCCTTGAGACCCCATCTCACCCAACTTGTGGACCGACCCATGCCGATTCCAGTGACCTTTCCATAAAAACGGCCTATCTTGGCTCATGCTGTGGATTTTCCTAAAATCTCTCAAACCCAAACAAGCAGCATTTGGCCTCAGCAGACCTTGTATCTCTTGCTAAGCAGCACCAAACCTGGTACTAATGGCAGGCAGCCTCATTTCACAGCTTAGCCTCTCAGACACCACCAGGCCCAGTACAAGTGGCAAGCACTTGCAGATCACTTTGTAGCTCATAACAAGTGACCCCAGACAGGGCACAGGGAGTAGCTGAACTTGGCCTGCAACAGAACCCCTCCAAGAGGCCCCACAATTAACACACCTGGTGACCAGCTTCAGACCAGACCAGAGAACCACCCAACCACCTCCACAAATGACACACTCAAAGGGGAGATGGGGCAGGCACAAGAGTTCTGCTAAAGTGAATCCTCCTCCATACGTTCAGTTCCTGCACAACAGCTCCTTCACTGCAGTCACAGTCACTTCCCACAACCAATCAAGATGGAGTGTCAATCCCTCTGACTGATGTGCAAAGAGCAACCAAGGCTCAATAACAACAGGAGGGCACGCATGACCCACACAAGGGACACACCTGGAGCACCCAGCTCAGGTGAACAGGGAGACTGTGCCACTGGGCCACAGTACACCTACTAAATAATGCCACTCTACTAATACTGGCAGACATAGCAGCTTTGTATAAAAACAAAGAAGGGAGGCAGCCAAAATGGGAAGACAAACAAACATGTCACAAGTGGAAGAACAGAACAAAGCTCTAGAAAAAGAAATAAATGAAATGGAGACAAGCAATCTACCAGATGCAGAGTTGAAACACTGGCTATAAGGATGCTTAATGATTCCATTGAGAACTTCAACAAAAAGATGGGAAACATACAAATTGAGATAGAAAATATGAAAAAGAACCAGTCAGAAATAAGGAATACAATAAACGAAATGAGTACCTTAGAGGGAATCAACATAGATTAGATGAAGCAGATGATTGGATCAGTGAATTGGAAGATAAAGTAGTAGAGAACACCCAATCAGAACAGCAAAAAGAAAGGAGAATCAAGAAAAATGAAGTAGTTTAAGGGGTCTCTGGGACATCAACTGTATCAATATTCACATCATATGGGTATTAGAAGAAGAGAGAGAGAGACCAAGGAATTGAAAACATATTTGAAGAAATAATAACCCAAAACTTCCCTAACTTGGTGAAGGAAATTGACATAGAAGCTCAGTAAGCGCAGAGAGTCCCAAACAAGATGAATCCAAATAGCCCCAAACCAAGACACAACATAATTAAAATGTCAAATGTTTCCAGACAAAGAAAGAATCTTAAAAGCAGCAAGCAAAAAGCAGCCAGTTACCTATGAGGGAACTATCATAAGATTGTCAGCTGACTTCTCAACAGAAACTTTGCAGACCAGAAGGGATTGGCACTAAATATTCAAAGTGAGGAAAAGCAAGGACCTCCAACCAAGGGTACTCTATACAGCAAGGCTATCATTTAAAATTGAATGACAGATAAAGTGCTTCCCAGATAAGAAAAAGACAAAGGAGTTCATAAACACCAAACCAGTATTATAAGAACTGTTAAAGGGACTTCTTTAAGAAGAAAAAAAATTATCAAATATGAATAATAAAATGGCAATATCAACATAGCTAACAGCAATACTTACAATGTAAATGAATTAAATGATCCAATCAAAAGACAAAGTGGCTGAAACGATAAGAAAACATAACCCTTACATATACTCTGTACAAGAAACTCACTTTAGATTGAAAGACACAGAGACTAAAAATAAAGGAATGGAGAAAGATATTTCATGAACATGAAACAAACAAACAAACAAGCAAAATTTGGAGTAGCAATACTTATAGCAGAAAAAATAGACTTTATAATAAAGGCTACAACAAGTGACAAAAAAGGACCCAGTAATCCCCCTTCTGGATATTTATCCAAAGAAACCCAAAATGCTCCTTTGAGAGGATGTGCTCATCCATACGTTCACTTGCAGCATTATTTACAATACCCAGATATGGAGGCAGCCTGGGTGTCCTTCGATGGATGGATAGATAAAGAAGAGGTGGTAATATGTGGTAAACATATATATATATATGTATGTATATATATATAACATATATGGTTTTATATACATATATATGGTAAACATATATATAATATATATATGGTATATGGTAAACATATATGTATATTGTGTATATATGTAAATATATATGTTTACATATATATTTACATATAATATGTATACATATTATAAATGTATAATGTATAATGTATAAATGTATAATATGTATACATATTATAATATGTATACATAATATGTAAACATATAATATGTATACATACATATTATATGTTTATATATATGTTTATATATGTTTATATATGTTATATATATATGTGTTTATATATATAAAACATTTGGTTTTATATACATATATATGGTAAACATGTATATAATATATATGGTATATGGTAAACATATATATATTGTGTGTGTATATATATGTGTATATATATATATATATATATATATATATATACACACAATATAATATAGCTCAGCCATAAAAAATAATAAAATCTTGCCAACTGCAACAACATGGATGGATCTAGAGGGTATTGTTCTGAGTGGAGTAAATCACAGAGAGAAAGACAAAGATATGATTTCACTTATCATTGGAATCTAAAGAAGAAAACAAAGAAACAAGCAAAACAGAAACAAACTCATAGATACAGAGAACATTTTGATGGTTGCCATCCTGCAGGGATGTTGGGGATTGGGTGGAAAAGTGGAAGGGCTTAAGTAGTACAAATTGGTAGTTACAAAATAATCATGGGGATGTAAAGCACAGCACAAGGAATATAGTGAATAATATTGTAATAACTATATTTGGGGTGAGATAGGTACTAGACTTATTGAGGTAATCATGTCATAGGCTATATAAATGTCTAATCACTATTTTGTACACCTGAAACTAGTATAACACTGAATGCCAACTGTCATTGAAAAATGAAAATTTATTTTAAAATAAACATTATTAATAAACATTATTACATAAATAAAAAATAATAAAGTAAAATAATAGACATCAAGCCACTGTGCTAGCACAAAATTCTGATCCACTGACTTTTATATTGCAGCAGTGATTGTGCTTTACTTTATCATGTTAGCATCACCCAGTATTCCCTAGGCACTGACTTTCTCTTTCCTTGTGACATTTTAAAAATCAAAACTAGAATTTAAAAAATCAATTCTGCCAAAATTTTACATTTGTTTTCTTCAGTATTTTCCTCACTTGAAGCTAATTGTATACCTTGACCCACCTGCACATATTTTCAAGTGATGCCCTAGTTTTGTTTTATTACTCTGTGCACTACCTTCCAACTTCTGTACCTGTTCTTTAACCACCTGACCTCACGCGAGATCCCCTGGGCACCCTCCTGCTGTTCCTTCCTCACTGGGATCAGTTATTATTAGAACACTACCATTTCATTATTTAAAGTCCATTCGCTCCAAAATTTTAGAACTTTGCTTTCGTGTCGTCTGAGCTAACTTCTAAGTCATGACAAACTCTTACTTCTATTTCATTTCTACTATCATACATTTCAATAAAATAGTTTCTATTTCTCCCAAATTTCCTATTATAGTAGTTCCCCCATATCTGTAACTTTGCTTTCCTCTATGTCAATTACCCATGGTCAGCTTCAGTCTGAAAATATTACACGTCCCCAACCTGTGACATGTAACCATGGACATTATTATGGCTTCATGTGCCAGAAGCACCCAAAGCAGATGATCCTCCTTCTGACATATTGTCAGAAGGTCAACAGCAGCCAATGCTACCTCACCATGCCTGCATCATTCACCTCACTTCATTTCATCAGGTATGATGGATAGGTATTTTATTATCCCACATCATTACAAGAAGGGTGAGTACAGAACAATAAAATATTTTGAGGGGTGGAGGGAAGGAAAGAAAGAGACAGTTAGAGACAGAGAGGACATATTCCCATAACTTTTATTACAGTACATTGTTATAATTGTTCTATTTTATTATTAGCTATTGATGTTAATCTCTTACTGTGCCTAATTTATAAATAAAGATTTGTCATGGGTATATATGTATATATAGAACAAAACCTAGGGTTTGGTACTATCTGCCATTTTGGGTATCCACTGGGGGTCTTAAAACCTATTCCCCACAAATAAAACTGGGCCTACTACACCTGCATTATCAACAAATTATTTTATTTCCATCATAATTAAAATGATAACAGCTATGCATAGCTCCAAATTTACCATAAATACCCTGGTTGTTTTCTAAGACACTTGACCTGCGCTTGTTAGAACACCAAGAACCCCTGGGATGGCTGGAAGACAGATGGTTCCATAGTCACTGAACACCAACAGTAATGGCCAGTTCATCTAAACTACCTTGTTTGCCCTTTAGAGAATACTGGAGCTGGTGACCGACTTCAAGTTGTCACTGTATTCTTCTCAGTATTTCTTCAGATAGCCTCTCTGGCACCCAGATTTCCACATTAGACTTCACAAGCCAAATGAGGCAGCTCGTTCTCAATAGTAGATATTTTCCCTGGTTTCACGGCCACCTTATTTATGCTACTAAGTCTCTATATCCACCAATTTCTTCCTCCAGCTTCCAATGCTCATTTTTATTATCATTTATTTTTCTACTGACTCTAGTTTACCTGTGTCTGTCAAGTTCGCTTGTCCATTCATTCATGCATTTGTTCAACTCCTGCTAATTCTAAGTGTCAAACCCTTTGCTTACCATGGAGAATTCTAATATAAATGTGACATTTTCTCTGCCCTCAAAGAGCTCATGGTTTAATAAAGGAAAGAGCTTATAAATTAATATCAATAGTTCAATTTAATAACTAATGATAGAAACACAAAGGGAACAAATAAATAAATAGTTAAAAATCAGTTTAAAAAGTTTTCTATAGAAGCTGCCATAGAAAATAATAAGGGGAAACAACCCTACAAGATAAAAAAGAAAAAAGGAAAAAAAACTGCATTTTGAAAAATTCAACTCTTAAACTAGCTAGGTGAAAGAATACATTGAGATATCCAGTGGGGAACCACTGGAGATTTATAAGCAAAGGACTGTTTCATCAGCATTTATTTTACATAGATGGTTCTGCTGGCAATATGGAGAAAGACTTGAAGAAGTAAAAAGAGGAGAGAAAAAGAGAAGTCAGAAGGCTGTTTAATAAACTAAGAGATCATCAGGACCTGGAAATAGCAGGAAATGACACATATTTTGGAGATTTAGGAGGTAGAATAGACATGTTCTATTATATTCGACACATATTTGTGGTGCAGTGGATATAATTTATTGACAGAGTAGTTCTGAAGACTATGGAGCTGATAGGTATTTAGAATGATCCCAGTTTCTCGTTAATTTAAAAAAAAATGAGGAGAGAGAGGGTAGGATGAATAGGTGGAACACAGGGGATTTTTAGTACAGTGAGACGCTGCTCTAATGGTGGATACATGGCATTACACTTTTGTCAAAATCTATGGAATATGTGACACGACGAGTGAGCCCTACATAAACTATGACCTTTTGTTAATAATAATGCATCAATATTTGTTCATCAAATTTATCTCATTAACGAAAAATGTTCATCTGAAGCTGAACAATGATGAATGTCAACTACAAGTTTATATATATATATATACTTACAAGAAGCGGAGTACAGCATTAGGAATAGAGACAGTGGAAATGTAATGGCTCGGTGCGATGTCAGGGGGTGGTGGATGGGGGGAGGGGGGTTGACACCGCATGAGGGATATAAATGATAAACATCTATTACTTTGTTTTGTGTACCTGAAACTAATAAAAAAGTAAAAACAAACAAACAAATAAATAAATGAAAATGTTAATAATAGGGGAAATTGAGGAGAGAAAGTATATGGGAATTCTGTACTTCCCACTCAATTTTCCAGTAAACCCAAAACTGTTCAAGAAAAAAGTCTGTTATAAAAAACAAAACAAAACAAAACAAAACAAAACAAAACAAAACAGGAGGTGGGAGAAATCCAGTGTGAGGTCTCCCAGGACCTTAAGAATGCCACTTTAGGGTAGAGGAAGGTCTTCTTCTTGAACACAGTCTACCGAGTAAGCCTGTGGAAGTCCTGTCTCCACACTTCCTGCAGAACCCAGCACCTGCTTCAGAGGGCTGAATTCCATGCCTCTGATGTTCCTTTCACAACAAGATGCTGTAGTTCTGCATGTGACAGGACAGAAGAGGGTGTGCACCCCATCACCGGAGTTGCCTAACATGTTTGCCCCTCATGAACCCAGATTTCCTGAATTATATAATTCTTGCTAATATATTGTGCATTCATAAGCCTGAACATGAATACAAATTCTGCAGCTACTTTGTGCATACGGATGACTTATCACAGCTAAAAAACCTGGAATTTATCCAATTCATGAATCTCGTGGTTCAAATGTGAAACAGTCATAGACTGCAAACTGCATTTTATACAATTCTAACGGATCCATGAAGACAGGAGCAATAGAAAAATACAAAGGACGAAAAAAATCTGAAGATGTGGAAAAATCTCCAATCTGACCTTTAGAAAAAAGTGTGCCATCAGAACTTTGCCCAGCAGAAGATCGATATGTATACCCACATAAACATTTGCCCTCAAGATAAAAATAGAGAAAAACAAAAACAAACATTGCTAGCTCCTTCCTTGCATACAGAGATACCCAAGAAACAGGGAGCACACAGTACATGAATTCAAAGTTCAGGAAAGACATTCGTGATTCCTAGATACTGCAGACATACCTCTAGGGATATACATTTTATCACTTCCCAAGGGTGTATACTAAACTTCAGACAAGAACAAACTTTTTTTTCTGAGCTAAATTCTAATATCTTGAATTGTCCTACCCAACATTTCAATTTCTCCACATACCGACCAAAAAGAACAAATCTACTCTCAGTAATTAATTCATTCATTTAACATATGTGTGAGGTATACACACTGTGGCTATGGACTCAATGTTTGTGCCCCACCCCCCAAATTCACATGTTAAAGCCCTTACTCTCAATGTGATGGTATTTAGAGGTGGGACTTTGGGTAGGTAAGTAGGTTTAGATGAAGTCATGAGGGTAAGGCCCTCTTGATGACATTAGTGACATTATGAGAAGAAGAGAGACCAGAGCTCTCTCTCTCCACCATGTGAGGACACAGCAGGGAGAAGGTGGCCATCTGCAAGCTAGGAAGAGGGATCTCACCAACAACCAGATCTGCAAGCACCTAGACCTTCAGCTTCCCAGACTCCAGAAGTGTGAGAAACAAATACGTTGTTTAAACCACCTGTTATAGCAGCTGAGCTGTGTGCTGAACATTGGTTATACAATGGAGAGTAGATAAATTCAGTCTCCGGATCCATGGCATTTATTATCTGGAAGGATGGATGCATATTAAACAAAAAGTAAACACATAAATATATAGTTACACAATGTGATAACTGCTAAGAAAGAAAAGTACTAGAGTCTAGGAGAGGGAATGAAGGTGAGAGCTGAGCAGAGACTGGAAGGGTGAATCAGTGTGGGTTAGATAAAAAGCAGAGATGTTCCAAAAATATGGGCTAGTTTAAGAGCAGAAAACTACCTGTGATCTTTGAGAAGCACACAGAGCCAGGGAAGCACCAGAGCATTAAGAAATGAGATTAGATAAAATTAGACAGAGAAGGCATGCAGAATGTCAGTATAGCTAGCTTCGTAGAAAGTCTTGAAATCCAGCAGTACTGCTCTTCCAACTTTGTTCTTTTTCAAAATTAATTTCCTTATTCTACATCTTACATATGCATATATAATTTATTTTAGAATAATTATGTCTCATTCTATCTTTTTTAAAAAGTCTTCTGGGATTTTGATGAGGATTACATTAAATTTATAACTCAATTAGATTTGAAATCTCAATATTTAGCATTCCAATCTATGAATATTGGATATCTCTCCACTTATTTAGATCTTCTTTAACTTTTCTTGGTGACATTTTCCACTAAGTTTTCTGCTAAGGGCATAAATCTTACACATCTTTTAAAAACGTATTTCTAAGAATTTTATACTTTTGATGCTATTGTAATTATTTTTCTCTTTTCTTTTTCAGTTGTTGGTTGTTAGCATATAAAAATAACTATTTTTGTATAGTCATTTTGTTTCCTATAACCTGTGAAGATTTATTAATTAGATTTAATTTTATTACAACATTGTTAGGATTTCCTCAGACCATCATGCCATTAGGAAATAAAGACGGTTTTATGTCTCCCTTTAAAACTGTATGACTTTTATTTCTTTTATTGCTTGTGGCTCAGGCAAGGATGTCATCATAAGTATGTTATTAGTAGCCACTTCTCTGTGCCCACTATCAGGTTGTGGAAGTTTTCTTTTATTTATTTATTTTTTAATCATGAATGAGTGTTGAATTTTGTTAAATGCTTTCCTCCATAAATTGAGAAGATCATATAATGTCTATCCTTTATTTTGTTAATGTGGTGAATCACATTAATTTGTTTTTTTAAGTATTGAAACAAGCTTCTACTCCAGCGATAAAACTTCACTTGAATATATTATCATTTTTATATATTGCTGGATTCAATCTGCTAATACTTTATTGTAGATTTTGGTATCTAAGTTCATGGGGGACATTGGTCAGTAACTTTATTTTCTTGTAATATCTTTTTTAGAGTTTGTTACCAGGGTTATGCCAGTTACATTAAATGAATTTAAAAACATTTTCTCCCCTATTTTCTGAAAGAGTTTAAAATTAGTGTTTTTCTTTAAATGTTGGATAGCAGTGAAGGCATCTGGACCTGGAATTTCATTTGTGATGAGTCTTCCAAATTCAACATCTTTAAAAGATACATATATCTTTTAAATCAGATTTTTATCAGCTGTATTGTTTTTAATTGTCCATTTCATCTAAGTTACTGAATATATTGGCATTGATTTGTTTGCAATATTTTCTTATTTTCCTTTTAATGTCTAAAAGAGCTATAGTGAAATCTTCACTCTCATTCATGATATTGGTCATTTCAGTTTTTTCTCATTTATTTTCCTAAATTAGTCTTACTTAAGGTTTATCAACATTGTTAAATTTATCAAACAACCAACTTTTGACTTGGTTAATTTTTTATGTTATTACACATGTTCTATTGTTTTAAATTATTTTGATTTTAGCTTGCTCTTCTTTTTCTAGCTGTTTAAGAGGGAAACTAAGAATCTTAAAGTTAAGCCTTTTCTATTTCATATATATAGGCATTTAAAGCTATAGACTTTCTTTTAAACACTATTTTAGCTATGTTCCACAAATTTTATGTTCTGTTTTAATTAGTAAATAGTTAGAAATATATTTTACATTTCTTTTGTAATTTTTTTCTTTGCCCTATAGGTCAAATTATGTTATTTAAATTTTGTTGAGGATCTTCTAGATTGTCTATTTTTATTGATTTCTACTTTAACCTAATTATAGTAGTAAATCATGCTCCTTAACATTTTACTCTTTTGAAATTTAGTAAGATTTAACTCTATAGCCCAGGAAATGATCTGTCTTGGTGAATGTTCCATGAATACTTGAAAAGAATGGGCATTTTCCAATTGTTCGGTGTAGTGTTCTACAAATGTCAATTATCTCAAGGTTTGATAGTGTTGTTTAGATTTTTCTATAGCCTCTGGCCTTTTGTTTATTTGTTATATCAATTTTTAAGAGAATAAAGTTAAAATTTTGACAATTTTAGATTTTTCTATTTTTCCCCTTAGATTAGTCAGATTTAACTTCATAAACTTTGACACTTCATTATTAGGTGCATAAATATTTAAAATTGTTGTCTTTCTGGTGAAATTGTGCCTTTTATCATTATGTAATGTCCCTCTTTATCCTTTGTAATAACCCATGGTATAAAGTCTACTTTGTCTGATATTGAGATAGCATTACCAGTTTTTTTATCCTTTCTCTTTTCATGGCAGGTTTTCCCTTTCTGCTCAAGCCATGTGAACCTTTATGTGTAAAACGATTATAGACAGCATTTTTTGTCAGTTTCATGCTTGTTAATGATGGAAGGTCTAATCCAATGTCTATCAATTCATTATGGCATGTAGAGAAAGTCCCGTGTTCTTTTTCGCGAGTACCATTAATATGCACTGCCTTCTCTTTCCAGTTTGTGGTTCCCCAGAGGCAGGAAATGATATGTTGCTCTGTGAAAATGCATTTATTAGATGTAGCCAATCACCTCAGGCTACTGGAGTGTTATAAATCTTTTTTTTTTTCCTAATCAGAGGCAGTACTTCCCAAACTTTAATGTGAATAAACATCATTTGGAGGCCTAATTAGATACGGATTCTAATTCAGGAGATCTGAAGTAATGCTCCAATTTTTGCCAGTTCTATGCCACCCTTTGATTAACAAGGATCTGGAGGACTTGCTATTCATAGTCATTCAGATTTTCTATGTCAGAGGTTACAAACTTGAATATCTTGAGGTGGAAGGTGAACATGTGAGGGTGTGAAGCCAGCAGGTGTAATAAAACAGAGGATGGTAAGACTAGGAGCAACCTGAAAAGTGACAACACAACCAAGAACACTAAATTGAAATACTTAAAACACTACGCTGCCAGTACCTTGTGAAGTAAATTCAGACCATATTCAGCTGTGTATGATTTCTGTTCAATGTTTTTATCCATATATTAGTGTTTAAAATAGAATCCTCACATCCAAACTGACAATGATCCATGTATAAACAACCTTTAAGCTCAGTCTGCGAAGAGCAATTGATCCACCTTGGGTTTGGCCATGACTCTTTCGATACAACATCAATAATATGATCAATGAAAAAATTGATAACTTGGCTGTATTTTTCCTAATTGATAATTAGTCCTGCCCAGTTCATGTTTTCTACATTTTGCCTACAAATATATTTTAAAACAGACAAGGTCTTATTAAACCCCATATATATTTCTCTTGCTCTTTAAAAAACGTTTAAATATATTTTAAATTATCTATCAGAAGACTGTCACTTATCAATGTATAAAGCTCCTTCACGTCTTTTCATGACTTGATAGTTCATTTCTATTTAATACTGAATAATATTCCATTGCCTGAATGTACGATAGTTTATTCATCCATTCACCTACTGAAGGACATCTTGGCGGCTTCCACATTTTGCCAATTATAAATGAAGCTGTTATAAAGATTCATGTCAAGATTTTTGTGTTCTATGTGGTTTCAGTTCATTTCAGTGAATACCAAGGAGCATGACTGCTGGGTCACATGGTAAGAGTACATTTAGTTTTGTAAGAAACTGTCAAACTTTATTCTAAAGTGGCTATATCATTTTGAATTCACACCATCAATAAAAGAGAGTTCTTCTTGCTCCACATTCTCACCAGGATTTGGTGGTATCAGTGTTTTGTATTGTGATTATTCTAATAGGTATATAATGTTATCTCATTTTTGTTTTATTTTTCAATTCCCTAATGTTATATGATGTTTTGCATCTTTTCATACGCTTTTTTCCATGTATATGTCTTACTTTGTGAGGTGTCTGTTCAAATCTTTTGCTAATTTTCTGAATAAGTTGCTTGCTTATATTATTGTTCAATTTTAAGAATATTTTTTGATATTATTCTTTATCTGACATATATTGTGCAAAGATTATATCCCAATCTGTGACTTTGTTTCTCAATTTCTTAAGTGTCTTTCTCACGGAAGTATTTAATTTTAATGAAGTCCAATGTATCCATGTATTCTTTATTGTCTTTTGGTGGTGTATCTAAAAAGTCATCACTGAACTGAAGATCACCTAGACTTTCAGTTTATCATACAACTGTAAAAACAGGATACATCATTAAAAATCAAAAGTTCAGAGAACAGTTTTATAGAATAAAGATTATTTCTTTATTTTTATTTAATTTATTGGTGTGACAATTGTTAGTAAAATTACATAGATTTCAGGTGTACAAATCTGTATTACATCATCTATAAATCCCATTGTGTGTTCACCACCCAGAGTCAGTTCTCCTTCCATCACCATATATTTGATCCCCTTTACCCTCATCTCCCACCCCCCTCCCCCCTAACCCTCCGGTAACCAGTAAACTATTGTTTGTGTCTATAAGTTTTTGTTTCTCATTTGTTTGTCTTGTTCTTTTGTTGTTTTTGGTTTATATACCACATCTCAGTGAAATCATAGGGTTCTCTGCTTTTTCTGTCTGACTTATTTCACTTAGAATTATACTCTCAAGATCCATCCATGTTGTCACAAATGTTCCTATATCATCTTTTCTTACCGCCGAATAGTATTCCATTGTGTATATATACCACAACTTCTTTATCCATTCATCTATTGAAGGACATTTTGGTTGTTTCCATGTCTTGGCCACCATAAACAAAGAAGCAACGAACATTGGAGCACACATGTCTTTATGTATAAATGTTTTCAAATTTGTGGGGTAGATACCCAGGAGAGGGATTGCTGGGTCGTACGGTAATTCTGTTTGTAATTTTTTGAAGAATCTCCACACTGCCTTCCATAATGGCTGCACCAGTCTGCATTCCCACCAACAGTGTATGAGGGTTCCTTTTTCTCCACAGCCTCTCCAACACTTGTAACTATTTGTCTTGTTGATGATAGCCATTCTGACTGGAGTGAGTTGATATCTCATTGTGGTTTTTATTTGCATTTCTCTGATGATTAGTGATGTTGAGCATTTTTTCATATGCCTACTTGTCATTTGCATGTCCTCTTTGGAGAAATGTCTCTTCAGGTCCTCTGTCCATTTTTCAATTGGGTTGTTTGTTTTTTTGTGGTTGAGTTTCATGAGTTCCTTGTATATTTTGGATATTAGCCCCTATCGGAGGCCCTGTTTGCAAAAACCTTCTCCCATTCAGTTGGCTGCCTCTTTATTTTGTCGATGGTTTCTTTTGCTGTACAGAAGATTTTAAGTTTCATATAGTCCCATTCGTTTATTTTAGCTTTTACTTCCATTGCCTTTGGAGTCAAATTCATAAAATGCTCTTTGAACCCAAGGTCCACTAGTACCTATGTTTTCTTCTATGCAGTTTATTGTCTCACGTCTTATGCTTAAGTCTTTGACCCACTTTGAATTAATTTTGGTACATGGTGACAGATAACAGTCCAGTTTCATTCTTTTCCACATGGCTATGCAATTCTCCCTGCACCATTTATTGAAGAGGCTGTCTTTTCTCCATTGTATGTTTTTTGCTTCTTTATCAAAAATTATCTGTCCATATTTATGTGGTTTTATTTCTGGGTTCTCAATTATACTCCATTGGTCTATGTGTCTGTTTTTCTGCCATTACCATGCTGTTTTGATTATTGTAGCCGTGTAATGCAAGCTGAAGTCAGGCAGTGGGATACCTCCAGTATTGTTCTTTTTTCTTAAGATTGCTTTGGATATTTGGGGTCTTTTGTGATTCCAAACAAAGCTGATGATTATTTGTTCTATTTCTTTAAAAAATGCCATTGGGATTTTGATGGGGATTTCATTTGATCTGCATATTGCTTTGGGTAATATGGCCATTTTAACTATGTTGATTCTTCCAGTCCATGAGCACGGAATGGCTTTCCATTTCTTTGTGCCTTCTTCGATTTCTTTCCAAATGTCTTATAGTTTTCAGCATATAGGTCCTTTACATCCTTGGTTAAGTTTATTCCTAGGTATTTTATTCTTTTTGCTGCAATTGCAAAAGGAATTGTTTTTTGTGTTTCTTTTTCTGAGATTTCATTGTTAGTATATAGGAATGAAATGGACTTTCGTACGTTGATTTTGTAGCCAGCAACTTTACTGTATTTGTTGATTGTTTCTAATAGCTTTTAGGTGGAGTCTTTAGGGTTTTCTACATATAGCATCATGTCATCTGCAAAGAGTGACAATTTAACTTCTTCATTCCCAATTTGGATGCCTTTTATTTCTTTCTCTTGCCTGATTGCTCTCGCAAGGACTTCCAACACTATGTTGAAAAGCAGAGGTGATAGGGGACAGCCCTGTCCTGTTCCTGAACGTAGAGCAAAGGGCTTCAGTTTTTCACCATTAATTATGAGATTAGCTGAGAGCTTGTCATATATGGCCTTTATTATGTTAAGGTATTTTCCTTCTATACCTATTTTATTAAGTGTTTTAATCATAAATGGAATTTGTATCTTGTCAAATGCTTTTCTGCATCAATTGATAGAATCATATGATTTTTCTCCTTTATATTGTTTACATGATGTATCACATTGATGGATTTGTGGATGTTGAACCAACCTTGTGCCCCAGGGATGAACCCCACTTGGTCCTGATGAATAATCTTTTTAACGCATTGTTGTATTTGATTTGCTAGAATTTTGTTTAGGATTTTTGCATCTGTATTCATCAGAGATATTGGTCTGTAGTTTTCTTTTTGTGTGTTATCCTTCCCAGGTTTTGGTATCAGGGTAATGTTGGCCTCATAAAATGAGTTAGGGAGTACTGTCTCTTCTTCAATTTTTTGGAAGAGTTTGAGCAGGATTGGTATTAGATCCTCTTTGTAGGTTTGGTAGAATTCACTGGTGAAGCTATCTGGTCCAGGACTTTTGATTTTGGGAAGGTTTTCGATGACTGATTCAATTTCGTTACTGGTGATCGGCCTGTAAAGATATTTCCGTTCTTCATGATTCAGCCTTGGAAGGCTATATGTTTCTAAGAACTTGTCCATTTCTTCTAAGTTATTAAATTTGGTGGCATATAGTCCTTCATAGTATTCTTGGATAATCCTTTGTATTTCTGTGGTGTCCGTGATAACTTCCCCTTTTTCATTTCTGATTTTGTTAATTAGTGTCTTCTCTCTTTTTATCTTAGTGAGTCTAGCCAAGGGTTTGTCAATTTTGTTAATCTTCTCAGAGAACCAGTTCTTTGTCACATTGTTTTTTGTCTATTGTCTTTTTATTCTCTATTTCATTTAGTTCTGCTCTGATATTTGTTTTATCCTTTCTTCTGCTGACCTTGGGTTTCACTTGTTCTTATTTTTCTAGTTCTTTCAGGTGTAACATGAGGTTATTTATTTGGGATTTTTCTTGTTTCTTGAGATAGGACTGTAATGACATAAATTTCCCTCTTAAAACTGCTGTTGCTGCAACCCAAAAATTTTGGTAGGATGTATTTTCAATGTCATTTGTTTCTATGTATCTTTTGATCTCTCCTCTAATTTCTTCTTTGACCCAGTCGTTCTTTAAAAGTATCTTGTTTAATCTCCATGTATTTTGTGTATTAACCTGCTTTCTTTTCACAGATGATATCCAATTTCAAAGCCTTGTGATCAGAGATATGCTTGGTATGATTTCATTCTTCTTAAATTTTCTGAGGCTGATTTTATGTCCCAATATGTGGTCTATCTTGAGAATGTTCCATGTACACTAGAAAAGAAAGTATAGTTTGATGTTTTAGGATGAAGTGGTCTATAAATGTCAATTATGTCCATTTCATCTAATGTGTCATTTAGGGCTGCTATTTCGTTATTTATCTTCTGTTTGGATGATCTATCCATAGCTGTCAATGATGTGTTTAGGTCCCCTACTATGACTGTGTTTTCATCAATTTCTCCCTTCGATCTGTTAGTAGTTGTTTGGTACATTTCGGTGCTTCCTGATGAGGGCATAAATATTGATGACTGTTATGTCTTCTTGTTGTACAGTCCTGTTTACCATTATGAAATGTCCATATTTTCCTCTTGTTGCCTTTTTTCTTTTGAAGTTTATTTCTTCTGATATCAGTATGACTACACCTGATTTTCTCTGAATACCATTTGCTTGGAGTGTCAATTCCTACCCTTTCACTTTGAGTCTATATTTGTCCTTGTAGCTGACATGTCTCTCTTGGAGGCAGCATATGGTTGGGTTTAGTTTTTTGATCCAATCTGCTACTCTGTGCCTTTTTATTGGTGAGTTCAGTTTGTTTAAATTTAGGGTACAGGGATCCATCCAGATAGGTGGGGGCAGAGGCAGGGTTGGTTGTGAGAAGTGGCCCAGAGCAATGGCAGCGAGCACCACCACAGCTAGTTCTGCTTGCACGGATCCCACCCCTTTGCTGGAACTAGTTGGGCTGCAAGTCTACGTCTGTGGACCAGTTCTCAGAACTGCAAGTATTCTGTTCTTTTGCTCTGACACTGCTACTGTTCTGCTTCTAGTACTGGGCAGGTGAGGGCAGGGCTAGCTCTGGGAGTGTGCGGAGGGGATGGCTAGTCTTAGTGACTAAGGCTTCCATATTCTGTGATAGTGAGGGCTTCAATCACTGTTTTCAGCCTTTTTCCATCAGTGTTTGCTCCGAGGTCTCTTCCGTGAGTGCTGGGTTCAGCCGTGGTATATGCTTTCCTTATAGCCCTGTGGGCCATAAGCGGAGCCCTAGCAGTGTGAGTTCTTCCCTCTCCTGCAGCTGTGGTAGTTCCAGGATGTAGCAAGCTCGGAGCACTGAGCTCGGTCTGCATCCTGCACCCACGTGGCTCCATCTCCGCACTTCTCCCTTCCCTCTCCCCCCACTTGCATGATTCGCCCATCTTTAGGTGAATTCAGTAGTGGGCCTCTTCGTCTTGCCTGTCTGATGTGCAGGGAGTCCTTCATGGAGTTATAGTTGTTCGATTAGTTGTAAATTCCAGGGGACATTTACAGAGGCTCACCTCACGCAGACATTTGATGACAAGTTTAATTCTTTACATCAAGATGATTGCAAGGAAAACTAATTTTGGATACATTAAGCTATTAGTAAGTGCACTTTTCCCCCTCTGAAAATGTGTAGATGTGTGGGAACAAGAAAAATCTCCTCTCCTAAAAATTGAAGAGGAAGTAATGATTCCAAACCCACTCTAAAAAGCCAGCATTTCCCTGATAGCAAAACCAAAGACATTACGAGGAAGAGGAAGAAGTAGAAGAAGAGAAGAAGAAGAAAGGAGCAGGAAGAGGAGGAGGAGAAGGAAGAGAAGGAGGAGGAAGGGGGAAAAAGGAGAAAGAAGAGGAGGAGAAGGAAGAAATTACAGGCCAACATTCTTGATGTATATACATGCAAAAATTAGCAGAATATTAGCAAACTGGTTCAGCAATACATTAAAAGTATTATACATTATGACCAAGTGGGATTTATCCTCAGGATGCAAGGATGGTTCAACACCCATAAATCATCACATTAACAAAATGAATGCTAAAAATCATTATTATCTCAATAGACTGCAGAAAAAGCATTTGACAAAATTCAACATCCTTTTATGATAAAGACTCAAAAAAATTGAATGAAGGAACATATCTCAATATAATAAAGGCTACATATGACAAACCTAGAGTTAATATCATACTCAATGGTGAAAAGCTGAAAGCTTTTCCTCTAAAATCAGGAACAAGACAAAGACACTCACTTTCACCACTTCTAATCAACATAGTACTGGAAGTCTTAGCCAAAGCAATCAGACATGAAAAAGAAATAAAAGCCATCCAACCATAAACCATAAAGGAAGAAATAAACCCTCACTATTTGCAGGGTTTATATATATATATATATATATATATATATATATATATATCTTAAAACCCTAAAGACTCCAATGAACAGTTATTAGAAGTAATAAATGAATTTGATAAAGTTGCAGGGTACAAAACCAATATACAAAAATATATTGCATATCTATACACCAATAGCAAACAATCAGAAGGGGAAATTAAGAGAAGAATCCCATTTATAATTACATCTCAAAACAGAAAATATACAGAAATAAATTTATCGAAAGAGGTGAAAGACAAATACTCAGAAAACTATAAGACACTGAAGAAAGAAATTGAAAGATACAAATAAATGGAAGGATATACCATGCTCATGAATTGGAAAGATTAATATTGTTAAAATGTCCTTATTACCTAAAGCAATTTATAGATTCAATGCAATCCTTATTAAAATACCAATGGCATTCTTCTCAGATCTACAACTAATCCTAAAATTTGTATGGAACCAAAAAAACCATGAACAGCCAAAGAAACCTTGAGAAATTACAAAGTGGGAGGTACCACTCTCCCTGATTTCAAACTATACGGTATGGTAATGACATAAAAACAGATACGTGTATCAATGGAATACAGTAGAGAGCCCACAAATAAATCCTCAGTTATATGGTCAATTAATCTATGACAAAGGAGGCAACAATATACAATGGGGTAAAGAAAGTCTCTTCAATAAGTGGTTTGGGAAAACTGGACAGATACATTGAAAAAAACTGAAATTGGATCACTTCCGTACATTATATACAAAGATACAATCAAAATGGATTAAAGACTTAAATATAAGACCTGAAACCATAAAACTCCTAAGAGAAAACATATGCAGTAAACTCTTTGGCATCAGTCTTAGTGATATCTTTTTGGATATGTCTTCTAAGGGTATAAAGATGAACCCATTTCAAGACTGGTAGGATGGGCAGAGACATGAAATGGGCTGGCCACATGTTTGGCAATTAAGAATCAGGAAGGGTATCTTGGTTGCAGAGGTTCCCCCTGAGGAGTGACGGGTCCCAGCCTCACATCAGGATTCCCAGCCCAGAGCTACAGTGCTTAGAAGAGGAACTCCCATAACACCTGGCTGTGAAAATCAGCAGGGAATCCATATGGATGAGAGAGAAGATTGCTGGAAACCTAGGCATACTCTTAAAGGGCCAGTGTACAGATTCTTTCACTCACAAACACTCCCTCTAAGCTCCAATAGATGCACAGAAGCTCAAAACGTGCTCAAGACTTACAGGGAGAAACTGAATTGTGTGGCTTCTGGGCAAGTGCTGGAAGACAGCTGCCATTTTTCCTCTGTTGAACTCTCCCCACACACAGCCTGCAGGACAGGTGGGCACCAAATCTGAATCTACATTAACCTAGTGAACACCACTTGCCCCATCCTGGTGATTCCCTGAGACCCTGCCCCAACCAACTTGCACACCACCCAAAGCTTTTTCAGTGGTTGTGTCCCACTGGCACCCACCTACCACCCAAGCTGCAGACTTTCTTAAAAACTATCCAAGGTCCGCAGGCCCCAGGTAGGTGGTAGCTGGCCTCAGCGTGCCCTGTGCCTCTTGCTGAGTGACTACAGGCCAGGCACTGGCACCAAATCTGAATCTGCTTTAACCTAGTAAACACCGGTCACCCCACCCTGGTGATTCCCTGTGACTCTGCCCCACCCAACTCGTGTAGCACCCAAAGCACTTTCAGCAGTCTGTGTCTCACTGACAGCTGGCCTCAGCCCATGCTGCAGACTTTCCTAAAATCTCTCAAAAGTCTGCAGGCCCCAGTCTGGCCTCAGTGTACCCCGTGCATCTCACTGAGTGACTCCAGGCCTGACAGTGGCAGCAGCTGGCCTCGGACCCCAGAGCGGCCTCCCCACATGCCTCCAGACCTAGCAGAGGCATCTAGCAACCATGGATCACATTGCAGCTCCTACCAGGCGGCTCCAAGCAGGGCACACGAAGTGGCTGACCTTGCTAAGAACCCCTCCTAAGAGACCCCAGAACTAACACCCTATGGTTGGCTTCAGACCACAACAAAAAACCCTATCTGATTAGCTTCACAAACAGCACACCCAAAGGGCACACTGGATAGGCACTAGATCCCCACTGGGCAAAGCCCAGTCTGTGGGATAAGTCGCTGCACGGGAGCTCCTCTGGCTGTGGTTGTGATCAGTCCTCACAGCCTGAGGGTCAATCCCACCCACTGACATGATAACAGCAATCAAGGCTACAAGAGGAGAACACACAAAGGGAGTTAGCCAAAATGAGGATACAAAGAAACATGTCACAAATGAAAGAAAAGGACAAAACTCTGGATAAAGAACTGAAAAAATAGACAAACATCCTACCAGAGACAGAGTTTAAAACATTGGTTATAACGATGCTCAATGGACTTAGGGAAAAATAGAGTATCTTAGTGAGAACTTGAACAAAAAGATAGAAACCATAAAAAATCAGAAATGAAGAATACAATAACTGAAATGAAGAATACATTAGGTGGAATCAAGAGCAGATCAGATGAAGCAGAGATCATATCAGTGAATTGGAAGGCAAGGTTACAAAAAACACCCAATTGAAATAGAAAAAAGAAAAAAAGAATTTAAAAAATTAGGATAGTTTAAGGGACCTCTGATACAACTTCAAGTTTAACAACATTTGCATCACAGGGGTACCAGAAGGAGGAGAGAGAAAGCAAGGGAATGAAAACCTATTTGAAGAAATAAGGACTGAAAACTTCCCTAACCTGGTAAAGAAAATAGACATACAAGTCCAGGAAGTACAGAGTCCCAAACAATCTGAACTGTAAGAGGCCCACTCCAAGACACATTATAATTAAAATGGCAAAGACTGAAGACAAAGAGAGAAGCTTAAAAGCAGCAAGAAGAAATCTGTTAGTTACCTACAAGAGACTTCCCATAAGACGGTCAACTGATTTCTCAACAGAAACATTGCAGGCCAAAGTGATGAAAAGCAAGGACCTACAACCAAGATTACTCTACCCAGCAAGGTAATCATTTAGAATTGAAAGGCAGATAAAGAGATTCCCAGACAAGAAAAAGTTTTAAAAGTTCATCACCACCAAACCAGTACTGCAAGAAATATTACAGGAACTTCTTTAAGAAGAATAAAAATAAAAGTTATATAAATGTTATATATATATAGAAAATAAAATTTATATATATATATAAATAAAATTTATAAATTTTATATATATTTATATATATATACATATATAAATAAATATATATTATATAAATTTTATATATATTATATAAATTTTATATATATATATAAAAATAAAATTTATATATATATATATGAAAATATCATAAAGAAAAAACCTCTCACTGCGAAAGACAAACACATAATAAAAACAGTGGATCAATCAACACTAAAGCTAGTAAAAAGGTTAAAAGGCAAAATTAGAAAGATCATGTATAATTGCAAGAGTAAATTAAAAGACACACACACACACACACACACACAAGAAGTAAAAATTAATGACAAAAATGTGAATATGGAGGAGGGAGAGTAAAACTGGTAATGACTTTAGAATAGACTGCTGTAAACATAGCTTGACTATATGAAGCACATGGTAACCACAAATGAAAAACCTACAAGAGACGTACAAGAAATAAAGAGAAAGAAATCCATACACAACATTACAGAAAGTCATCAACATACAAAAGAGCAAGAGATTAAGAAAGGAAAAACAATCAGAAAACAATAAAATGGCAATAACCACTTATCTATCAATAATCACTTTAAATGTAAATGTATTAAATGCTCCAATCAAAACATGAACAGATAAAGAAAGTGTGTGTGCGTGTGTGTGTGTGTGTGTGCTTTTCATCACGTTGAATATTTTGTGCCAGTTTCTTTTGGCGTGCAATGTTTCTGTTGAAAAATTAGCTGACTTGTTTATGGGAGCTACCTTATAGGTAACTAAAAGCCTGAATGGAATATTATTCAGCCATAAAAACAAATGAAATCTTATCATTTGTGACAACATGAATGGGCCTAAAGGGTATTATGCTAAGTGAAATAAGTCAGACGGAGAAAGACAAATATCATGTGATTTCACTTTATGTAGAAAGTAAAGTAAATAAATGAACAAAGAAAACAGAAACAAAATCATAGACACAGAGAACTGATGGTTGCCAGATGGGGGGTGGGGTCGGGGATGGGTTAAAAAGGTGAAGGGAGTAAGAAGTACAAATTGGCAGTTACAAAAAAGTCACAGAGATGTAAAGTACAGTTTAGGGAGTATAGTCAATAATATCATAACAAAATATAGTCTCAGATGGGTGCAAGACTTAACTGTTACACTATATACCTGAAATTAATATTTTGAAAGTCAATTGTAATTGAAAATTTTTTCAAAATAAAAAATGTATTATAAGTCATAGTAATCAAAACTGTGGTTTTGGTATGAAGACAGACATGCATACGGATGGAAAAGAATAGAGGCCAGAAATACTGTCCTGTATATGGACAAATAATTGTCAAAAGGGTGTCAAGACAATTCAATGAGGAAATGAGTCTTTTTTAACAAATGGTTTGGAAAACTGGGTAACCTTATTTAAAAGAATGAAATAGAATCCTTACCTTATACCATGTACAAAAGTTAACTCAAAATGGATCAAAGACTTAACTAAACATAAGACATAGAACCATAAAATTTTTAGAATAAAATGTGGGAAAATTTTCAAAATATTACATTTGGTAATAATTTCTTATATATGACAATAAAAGGAAAGACAACAAAAAATAGATAATTTGGACTTCATCAAAATTAAAAACTTTTCTGCATCCAAGGACTATCATCAGAATGAAATGCAACCCATGGAATGGAAGAAAATATCTGTAGATCATATATCTGACAAGGGATTAATATCCAGAATATATTTTTTAAAACTCTACAACTCAATAATAAAAATAAAAATTAAAGTGGGCAAATGACTTGAATAGACACTTTTTAAAAGATAAAGGAATGAACAATAAACACATAAAAAGATGCTCAACATCACTAATTGTCATTAGGACAGCTATTACAAAAACAAAACAAAACAGAAAACTGAGAAAACAAGTGTTGGCAAGGATGTGGAGAAAATGGAATCCTTGTGGTTTGCTGGAGAAAATGTAAAATGCTGCAGTTGCTGTAGAATATGGTATAGCAGTTCCTCAAAAAATTAAAAACAGAACTACCATATAATCCAGAAATTCAACTTCTGAGTATATACCCAAAAATATTGAAAGCAGAAACCTGAACAGATATTTGTATACTATGTGTATGACAGCATTATTAAATAATAGGCAAAAGATGGAGGTAAACCAAGTGTTTCTTGATAGATGAATGGAAAACAAAATATGGTATATACATACAAAGGAATGTTACTGAGCCATTTAAAAAGAAAGGAAATTCTGACACTTGCTACAATATGGATGAACCTTGAAGACATGCTAAGTTAAATAAGCCAATCAAAACAAGGACAGAAACTACATTATTTCACTGATATGAGGTACCTAGAATAGTCAAATTCATAGAGATGTAAAATAGAATAATAGTTTCCAGGTCCTAGGGTAGCAAGAAATGAAGAGTGTTATATAGCCTTTCAGTTTGGCAAGATGAAGTATTCTACAGATGGATGGTGGTGATGTTTACTGAATAATGTGAATGAACTTAATAACACTGAAATTTACACTTAAAATAATTTAAATGATAAAATGTGTGTTATGTACAGAGGGTGCCAAAAAATGTATACTCATTTTAAGAAAGGAAAAAGCTGTATCAAAATTGTAATAATATATACTGATAAGAAAAGATAAATACAAGTCATGTGTATACATTTTTTGGCACCCCTAGCATATTTTACAACAATATAAAAGGCAAAAATTAAAAAACAATAAACGTGTGTTTTAATAATGTGTTTTAATACCTAATGTTGTTTTTGAACAAATTGTAAAGTTTACTCAATGAGTAAATAGCAATAAAATATAACAATTTAAAAACTGAATATAGAAGACACCCCATTGAAAAAAATGGAGAAAAATTTAATTACCTCCTAAAAAGAAATGGATCAGACAGCTTCAGAAAAGAGTTGCTGGGCAGTGGTGAAGTGGAACAGAGTGATATAGAAGCAAAATTTTTGTATGCTATTAAAAAAAAGATGGTATCAATCTAAAATAGATTTTTATAAATTAAGATGTTAATTGTAATGCTCGGCAACAACAAAGACTATGATTCAAAAAATGTATAGTAAAAAAATGTACTTAAAATAGTATGCAAAATATATCTATTTAATACAAAAGAAGGCTGTAATGGAAGAAATAAGGAACAAAAAATACATGACATATACCGACCGTGTTTCCCCAAAAATAAGACCTAGTCAAACAATCAGCAATAAGGCATCTTTTGGAGCAAAAATTAATGTAAGACCCAGTATTATATTACATTATATTATATTATACCTGGTCTTATAGTAAAATAAAACCTGGTATTATATTTATATTATATTATATTATATTATATTATATTATATTATATTACATTACATTACATTACATTACATTATATTATACCTGGTCTTACATTTTAGTACAATAAAACCTGGTCTTATATTAATTTTTGCTCCAAAAGACGCATTAGAGCTGACTGTCCAGCTAGGTCTTATTTTCAGGGAAACATGGTAGAAAACAAACAGCAAAATGGCACAAGTGAGTTTTTCCTTATCATTAATCACATTAAATATAAATGGATTAAACTCTCCAATTAAAATATAGAGATTGGTGGAATGAATTAAGAAAACCTAACCCAACCATATGCTGTGTAGAAGTGACTCACTTTAAGTTTAAAGACAAGTAGATTGAAAGTAAATAGATGGAAAAAGGATTATCTGCAAATAATAACCAAAAGAGAACTAGAGTGGTTATACTAATATCAGACAAATTAGACATGAAGACAATTTTTTATGAGACAAAAAAGACATATAGATAAAAGTCATATATAACAATTACAAATATAAACATATATTCATCTAACAATAGAGTACCAAAATATAGGAAGCAAAACTGATAAAACTGAAGAAAGAAATAGGCATTTCTACAAAAATAGTTGGAGACTTCAATATCCCACTTTCAACAGAAGACCAGCAATTAAATGGAAAACATGAACACTATAAACCAACTATACTTGAAGATAAAACAGATAATATAAATTGCCTTATAGCTATGACAAATTAATTCATAATATAAAAGCTCCGAAAATATGAAATGTCCAGGCTTACATGGTTTCCTTGGAGCATTATACCAAACATTTAAAGATGAATTAACACCAATTTTGCATAATCTCTTCCAGAAAACAGAAGATGGGGGAAGCCTTCCTAAATTATTTTATGAGTCCCCTGTTACCCTGATATCAAAACCAATCAAAAACAGTACAAGATGATTATTGATATGTGAGGATTTCCTATTATTCTATCTTTAGTTTTCTGGTAAGACTGTGGAGGTTCCTTAAAAAATTATAAATAGAATTACCATATGACCCAGCAATCCCTCTCCTGGGTATCTACCCAAAAAATCTGAAAACATTTATACATAAAGACAAGTGTGCTCCAATGTTCATTGCAGCTTTGTTTACAGTGGCCAAGACATGGAAACAACTGAAATGTCCTTCGATAGATAAATGGATAAAGAAGTTGTGGCATATATACACAATGGAATACTATTTGGCAGTAAGAAAAGATGAAGTAGGACCATTTGTGACAACATGGATGGATCTTGAGATTATAATGCTAAGCGAGATAAGTCAGACAGAAAAAGTAGAGAACCATATGACCTCACTGATACGTGGTATATAAATCAAAAACAACAAAAGAACAAGACAAACAAATGAGAAACAAAAACTCATAGACACAGACAATAGTTTAGTGGTTACCAGAGGTTAAGGGGGGAGGGGGTGGTAGATGAGGGTAAAGGGGATCAAATATATGGTGGTGGAAGGAGAACTGACTCTGGGTGGTGAACACACAATGGGATTTATAGATGATGTAATACAGAATTGTACACCTGAAATCTATGTAACTTTACTAAAATTGTCACCCCAATAAACTTTAATTTAAAAAAAAGTACAAGAAATAAAAAAGTACAAACCAATATTTCTCATGAATTTAGATGCAAAAATTCTCAAAGTCCAATAATATATGAAAAGAATCATAAACTGTGACCAAATGAGATTCATTCAAGGTATACAACATTTAGAAAACAATCAATGCAATCTACCACATGAAACAAGATAAAGAAGGAAAAATCATATGATCGTATCAAACAAAGCATAAAAAGCATCTGATAAAATTCAATACTTATTCATGATAGTCTTACCAAGGTATAATCAATTAATTTAATGCAATTAACTATAATTAATGCAATGCCTCTCAAAACCACAGAAAAAAATTTGACAGGCATAGACAAGCTTATTTCAAAATTTATATGAAAGGTGCAGGCTCAAGGATAAGTAAAACAACCTTAACGCAAAAGAATAAAATGGCAGAAATTACTCTGCCCAATATTAACACTTGCTCTGCAGCTACAGTAATCAAGACAGTGTGGTAATGGCAAAAGGATAGGAACATAGATAAATGGAACTGAATAGAGAATATAGAAATAAACCCACACAAATATATCCAACTGATTTCTGAAAAATTACAAAAGCAACTTAATAAAGGAAGGATAGCCTTCCTAATAAATGGTATTAGATCAATTGGGCATCCATAGACAAATAAGTAAATAACCAAAACTCAACCTAACTCTTACACCTTATACAAAATTTAACTCAAAATTGATAGTAGACTGAAATGTAAAATAAAAAACTACAACACTTTTAGGGGGAAAAAATCACATATGAAAAACAGGAGACTATCTTTGAGGCTAAAGCTAAGCAAAGAGTTAGACTTGACACTAAAAGCATGATCCACAAAAGAAAAATGTATAAATTAGACCTCATAAATTTTAAAAACTTTCTTTGTGAAAGACCTTTTTAAGAGATTGAGAAGACAAAGATTGGGGGTAATATTTGCAAACCACATATCTGCCAAAGAACTAGTATTTAAAGTATATAAAGAATTTCAAAACTCAACAGTAATAATCAAACAATTCAATTGGAAAATGGGCAAAATACATAAACAGATATTTCACAAAAGAGGATATACAGATAGGAATAAGGGCATGAAAAGGTGTTCAACATAATTAGTCATTAGGGAAATGAAAATTAAAACCACATGAGATATTACTCCATACCTATTAGAATGGTAAAATAAAAAATAGTGATAACACTAAATACTGGTAAAGATGCAAAGAAACTAGATCATAACCAATCACTAGCAATAATGTAAAACGGTGCGGTTACTCTGGAAGGCAGTTTGATAGTTTCTAATAAAACTCAGCATGCAGTTACCACATGGCCCAGCAACTGCACTTTTGGATATAAATAAAAACATATGTTCACACAAAAACCTACACACAAATGTTTACAGTGGCTTTATTCATAATTGCTCCAAACTGGAACAACTCAGATGTTCTTCAATGGGTGAATCATTAAAGAAACTGTCATGTATTAGATACTACTGAACTATTAATATATACAAGCTGATGAATCTCTAGATAATTATGCTGAATGAAAAAGCCAATCCCAAGAGGCATGATTTCATCTACATAACATATTTGAAATGACTAAATTTTAGAAATGGAGAACACACTAGTGGTTTGCAGGGATTAAGAACAGGAGGGGAAGAAGTGTGAAGGATGCCGGTGTGGTTATCAAAGGACGAAACAAGGGATCCTTAGAGGGATAAAATTGTTTAGATCTTTACTGTGATGGTGGGTACACAAATCTACACGTGATAAGATTGTATAGAACCAAATGTGTGTGTGCACATACACATACACACACACACACACACAGACACACACACACACACCAGAGATAAATGCGTACAAGAGGAAAAATCTGAACAGAATCAGTCAATTGTATTAATGTCGATACCTGGATTGTGACATGACACTGTAGTTTCACAAAATGTTATCATTGGAGGAAACTGGTTAAATGATATTATGAGATCTCTTTGCATTAGTTCTTACAACCACATATGAATCTGTAATTATCGCAATAAAAACATCAACCAAAAATGAAAGAAGGAAAGGAAGGAAGGAAGGAAGGAAGGAAGGAAGGAAGGAAGGAAGGAAGGAAGGAAGGAAGGAAGGAAGGAAGGAAGGAAGGAAGGAAGGAAGGAAGGAAAAAAGAAAGACCTAGATAACATAGTAATTTTTTTTAAATTTATTGGGGTGACAATTGTTCGTGAAATTACATAGATTTCAGGTGTACAATTCTGTATTACATCATCTATAAATCCCATTGTGTGTTCACCACCCAGAATCAGTTCTCCTTCCATCACCATATATTTGATCCCCCTTACCCTCATCTCCCACCCCCCACCCCTTTACCCTCTGGTAACCACTAAAATATTGTCTGTGTCTATGAGTTTTTTATCTTAGTCAAGGAGTTTGAACTGTTATGTAGGCAGTTGGGAGCCACAGAACCTGGTTGAGGAATAAACACTTGATTAGTGCTGAGTATCAAAAGCATCAACATGATGGCAGTGAGTATGATGAATTAAAGGAGAAGGTACAAAAGGCAGAGAGACACAGAAAACCATAAGCATGGACCAGGTGAGAGGTGATACTGAAACCACATTCCCCGAAAAAATGAGGAACAGACTGTGCCTTTGGTCACTTCAGCAACCACATGGCCAACATACACTCACTTTTTCCAAGTTCTTGGTAAATTACATGGTATGTGGAAATCTGATCCTAAGACAAAGCATTTCCAAGTTATTTCGCTATGTTCAACTAATTCTTTTATGCCCTCTTTTTAACACTTTGATAAAATTAAGAAACATTTTTAGTCCTTGGTTTCAATATTTTTATAATTTCATAAATATAAGTGAAATAAGTTTTCTAATCACGGTGATGATTGGCATGTTCTTAAAAATAATTTAAGGTGTTTGAAGTTTTGAAAAATATATGAGACTTGTGATTTTCATTAATTTTAATTGAATGTTTAGAAAAATTTGGTTAAATAAGTTTGTAATCGTAGTTTAAATGTCTGAGGAAATTAAATTTGTTAATTTTTAATGTTTTGATTTATCAGTCTAAGGAGTATTTAAATATTACTTAATGAATTTATACATTTATTTAATTGTGCATGAAATAGAATACAACAGGATTGAAGCTCTTCATGCATTAAAGATGGTGAACATCACATTGTAGATCTGGGATCTAAGACTGTCTCTGCCTTTGTGACACCAGGCCACCCCAGGAAAGTTTGCATCTTCTCTTTACAGCCTCTAAGAACTGAAAGGTCCCAGCTTTGGAAGGAGGAATTGTCTTACCTTATGGGGTTGTCCATCCTGGATACTGTGAGGAAGGCAGCGAGATTGGCTGTGTAGGAGGAGCACACGATGAGAGTGAAAAGCCACCAGCTGCCCATCACTATGCGCATGGCCACAGAGTTCACGGAGGATTCGCCACCTGTGGGAGGGAGGCAGATAAAGTGGATTAGTCCTGGGCATCCACTCTCACTCCCATCCCCACAGAAATGCTCCAGGCATAGGGAGCCTCCACTGGTGATGGGCTGCCAGCTTATTACGAGGAGCAGAGAAGGAACTGCCAGCTTATTATGGGGAGCTGTGACAATTCTAGGAAAAAAACCCTAAAGCCACCAACCTTGGAAGGCGTGGAGGTCCACAAAAATATGGAAAAACCAGGACTGGCCTTTTACTGAGGTGATGCTTGTCAAAATGCCAAGGACAGAGTTGTGAATATCAAAATCTTCCAGTTAGAAGATTCCACCGCACTGTGTTGAGAACTTGCAGGACTGCAACCTGGCTGATGGAAGGACCCTTTCCAATTTCAAATTCACATAGAGAAGTCTAAGGAATTCTATAAATATTGAATTACCTCCTACCCAGAGGGCTCCCTAGCTTTCTTTTAAACCTCAGAAGTAAGATGTACCATGTCATTGTTATTAATATTCAGCTCTCACTAGATGACTTTTTTTTTCCCTAGGATTTTCAGAAATTATTGCATGTGACTCTGTCAAAAGCTGCCTCTTTCAGGCCATTTTTTTTTCTCCTTGGTCCCTTCCATGGCAGCAGAAAAAAGCTGCTCACTGACTATTCTTATATAACCTCACAAACAGGTGATACATGTTTTGCAACGGTGCAAACTGGGCCAAAACTCATTTTAGGAACTTTCAATTTGTTGTTTCTGGTCAAAATTCCACAATCCTGTAACTCCCCAAGCACTATCCAGACTTCTCAGATAGAAAACTTCATATCTCAAGAACGGCTGGAGTACTGCTTAGGTGATTGCAAAACAATTGTCATTTTTCCCCCATTAAGACTTCAGATTTAAACAAGATCCAGTTTCATTTGACAACCCCACGTGCACAGCAATCAATCTAATGTGGGAGGGGAGGAAAGTGCAAAGCAGAACTTCAAAGTCAATTTTATCTAAAGTGGAAAGCAGGATTTGAAGTTGAGCTCCTTGTTATCATTTCATTGAATTTCTATCTGATGTTACTCAGAGAAATTGGGTGCAGCATACTATTAGTACTGTCCTAGAGATTAAATAAAATTGCCTTTACAATGACTCTGGCAATATACACCTAAGCACTTTGCCAGTGGATAAGTTGCCCCAGGCCCCTGGGCTGTTCCAGCAGCAGGAAACCAGGAAGGTACCTTGCTGTACGAAGGCTCCATAGACGATCCAGATGGCACTGTGCAAGGTGGCAGACGCAGTTGGTCGGGGCTGGGCAGCATTCTGAGCCCTTACGGCCTGTATCCGGTTCAATACAAATATCAGCACACCAACCACAGGGATGGCTGCCGCAATGCAGGCCCAGACCGCAAAATCAAATGGAGCAAAAAGAGAGAAGATGCTGATTTTCTCCTCGGGCTTCTTGATTAGGATCCCCACTGAGTAGTCCATGTACCGCTTGCTGAAATCCACAACGCTCTCCCTCTCTGGAGTGATGGTGATGGCAGAGACGGCCAAGTCTGCTCTCTGAAAGGCAGAACCATCTCATCAGAAGGCTCATTGCTGGGTTCTGCCCTGGGTCGAGGTGTGCCCTTTGCCCTGTGAGTAGTTCTGTCCACAGGGAATGGCTTTGAGAGTGGACACTCTGTGACCTTGAATATTGTAAGGAAAATCCAACACTAAGTTGTCTACTATTACCTTCTTCACCTTGCAAATTTCTCTCCCAAACCCCCAAAACTCATGGAAACCTCTTCTGGAGAAAACAGTCTGTAAAGCACCTTCATTTCTGTACAAATTGTAATTTTTCTTCACTTTCTTATTGTTCCCCCTAGCAAACTTCAGCAATTTCCTTTCTTATGCTGGTATTTCCTCCTTGTCACCCAAACCACACCAAGAGGTCCTTTCTATCTTCTAAGTTTATCTGCATCCTTCCTACACTTTAAGGCCAAAGAGACACTCCATTTTTCTATCAAACGTCTCCAAATTCCATTAGCACATTGATGTCTCTCTTTTCTAAAATACTTTAGAAGGTATATGGTGAGTCATACAACTACCTTCAATCTCATTAATGTATCAGTACCTGATTGTTTTATATGTAGACTATGCCAGAAAATAATATCCACGGAGAAAAAAGTGGTCCTTTACTTCTTTTGATCACCCATTCCCATGACTCATGGCCTACAGACACATGGCTGCTTCTTTGTATGGTAATGTCCTATTTGAGGGACTCTCTGGACATGCCTCACAAGACTTTTGCTTTCTAAGATGGGCTTCATTTGAAAAGTAATCAAAGATCTCCATTAAGATGGAAATACACTCTGAGATAAAGCTGCCAAGACTGGTGGAGGTTGAATGATGGCGGGCAAGGATGGGCCTGGAGTACTCACTTCAACCCCAAGAGCACTAAAATGTGGTCATCTAGATCTTGGCTCTTGGGCTTTGAAGTAGGAGGCATCCTCAGAACTAGGTTTAGTTTAGAATGACCAACTGTAACAACAGAGCCAACCTACACATTCAAATTGGGGAAACACACATAGAAAGATTTTATCAGGTTTAATATGTAAGCTAGAGGGGCAGATACACTGATGTCATAAACTGCAATCCAACAACGTATTTAGAGCAGAGAAAAATGTTGGAGGTGATGATGTTGGCGCTCTCCTCTTACACTTGTCACCTCTGCATATCTGGCTTTTGCCTTTGCCTCTCCTTTCACAAACCCAAGGTCCAGGGGTGGTGGTGGTGGTCAGTTTTTTGAAAAGAGATATAGTGGAGCAAGACAGGTTTACAATATAGGATGGAGGAAAACTATATGAAACTAGGTTCAAAGGAGGAAATTGACACAAGTGGAAGGGTGACCTGTAACAGGAGGAAAAACACTCCCTCCTCTGAACTGGAAGTCAGGGCCTATATCTGCAGATGTGAATTTCATAGGAAATTGAAGTAGAAGTTCACGCCCAGAAGTCTCTATTTTTTCCATAATGTAGTAGAACAATCTTTTTTGTTTCAATTGAGGATAGAAGGTTATTATGTTGTTTGATGAGAAAGGTAAATTTTTGAAATAGTCTCTAAGAAATGTTGCCAAGGGAGCCAACAAAGGCTAAGTCAAGGAACTCAGGCTGCCCTGAAGGCCCAGCTGAGGCTGGACTCACACACTGTCCATACATTCATCTCACATATTTGTGATTTTCTTCTCTAACTGTATACAGCCACCTGGATGTCCAAGTCAGAGGACAGATAATAGAATCAAGTCAGCATTTGGCTGCAGCAAGAAATCAAAAGCATGGAGAATCACAAGGGATGACGGGAATCACCAGGGTTTTTCTGGTCAACCACCCCGGGCAGGAAAGGATGCAGTATCAGAAGAGCACGGAAACCTTAGAAGAGGATGAACCTCAAATCCACATGCTAAGTGGAAGGGGCCAGGCACAAATCCCACATATTATATGACTGCATTTATACTGAATGTTCATAAAAGCAAATCTATAGAGACAGAAACTAGATGGATGGTTGCCTAGGGCTGCGGTTAGGAATGGGATTAACTGTAAATGAGTATGAGAGATGTCACTGGGGTGATGGAAGCATTCAAAAACTAGATTATGGAGATGGTTGCACAACTCAGTAGATTTTCTAAAAATCATTGAATTGTATATCTGAAGTGGGTGGATTTTATAGCATATAAATTATACTATACTGTTGTATTTTTTCAAGCCTAGTAGAAATTAGAGAGCTATATGCCTCCTGTCTGCCTTTATGGATGTATAAAGCCAAGGACCTATGTTTTAGGGGCAAAGGACTAAAAGACTCAGAAGGACAACAGGCTGCAGTCATGGGATGGGACAGTGACAACAACATGTAAGATGCTGCCATGATGCATGGCTGTGGGTGCTGGAGCGGAGAACAAGCACAGGTCACGGGAGGTGAGGAGGTCCAGTCCTGGGGTGGCAGAGTTGCCCACAGGCATGTCAGAAATATCAAGGTTGGTGGCAACAGAAACCCTGGAGAGGGAGGGCTTGAGTCAGATGCCACCATCATAAATGGTTGTGAAGAAATGACCCAGGGGGCATGGGATGACAGGGACAGGACTGGGACACAGTGAACTGGTCTCAAGCCAGGAGACTCAGTGAGGGTTCAGGTTCTACAGGAGGGACGATGAGTAATGATTTGAAGTTAATAAGAGGAGCAGAGGAATGTCATATCACCTGCACATAGCAATGCAGACACCCAGACACATTCATTCACACACAGACACACACACACACACACACACACACACACACACACACACACACACACGGATACACACCCCGTTGGTGAGCGAGGAGGGAGAGGAGAAGAAGCACTCGCCAGGGCCCCACCCAAGCAAGAACTAGGTTCCTATTTCAGCCCAAATGTGGGGGTGGGTTTCATGCAGAGCAGGCACAGTGGATAAGTTTCAAGAAATGAGAGCAATGGGCACAGAAGGAAAACACAGAGGGCCAGGGAATGAGAAAATAAAAGAGTGGAAATGGGTATGACTGAAAAAAAGAGGGCTTTAGCATATGGAGAGTGGGAACTGTGGTCTCTTTAACTGGTCCCAAGGTTCCAACTGCATAATGGGCCAAATTTAGATATCACCCAGAGGCAGACTGGGGTGCCCCGCCCCGTGGGCCTTCTTTTGGGACCTACCTTGCTGATGAGCTCCCCGATCATCCCGTTCCAGGAGGTGTTATGGAGCTGGTGACCGTACCTGCCATCAGGGGCCTGGTAAATCTCATATTTGAAGCCCAGAGCCTTGGCCAGGGCATCCAGGACGTCTATGGAGAACCCTTTGTAGCGCTTGGGCTGTCCAAGGATGTTCTCAGCCACCATCACAAAAGGCTCTTCCTGAGGACAACAGAATGAAGGTGCTTCAATGAAATAACAGGTTCCTTAACACACGTCTTTCCAGGGTATTGTTGGAGACACACATCTGATGAATTGCAACTTTAGAACGTTTGTGTATGTGTTTCCCCAATCGAGGCCTGAAGTCTCAACCTCTCTGCCCCTTCGCACAGCAGTTTATGCACACTCAGGATACAGTGCACCAGAGCAACCCTCCAACCAGCACGTCAGTGCAGGAATGGGGACTTACTTGTCCTGGGGCACGTTATCCTAGGCTCTGCCCCCACACCGCCTCCCGAATTACAGGGCTTATTTTCATTCCTCTGTGACATTCAGGAAATGCCATAATTCTTCAGGACCCACATAAGAAGTGTGGATATTTCTCATCCACGATAATAAATGACAGCAAAGTTGTGTGATATTAGATTGGGAGAGGACAGTATTGCATCTATTGGGTGGTACTAGAAAATGGATGCTGACTAATGGACTAAGATCATATCCTAAGTCAAAGGATAGGATAAGATTAAATCCCAAATCCCAAGTCCAAAGCTATGCCATGTTCACCGTCACATATTTTGTGCTGTGTCACATGTGTTCCTGTAGGGCATGTGGCCCTCTGGAAAGCACCTCTCTCTCCTGCACCACGACCCTGTGAAACTGAACAAGAAGGGACCTTTTAAACAGCTGCAGAGAATGTATCTCATTAATTTTCAGGGGGGTGGGTAGAGTATAATTCTTATTAATGGTGTGCATATGTAGAGTGACAGAACACTCCTTGCAAAGGCTTCTAGAGCTGAGACACTGGTGCCTGCTAGTAAAAGGTAAATCTAAAATATCTCCTACAATTCTAAAAAACGTAAAGAAAGAAATTGAAAGGAGGATGATTCTAAGGTCTCTCACAGATGTAAAAGTCCATGATTCCAGGACAACTGTGCTGAAAAGTTGCAACTAATAAGTGGTCTTCATTATGAACTTTATATCACATGGGCCTGTCAGTGGTATTGGGAGCAGGAAGAATGTCCACCTCCCAGCATCTTTCTGGCTACTGGGAAAGCTCTCCTAAGGACCACCAGGAGGTCAAGGTTCTGTTTACACCCAAGAACAAAGAGAGCATCTGTGCTCACTCTGGAGCTCAAGTGGAACTGGATTAGTGGTCCTTCTCTAGAGCATTCCAGTGGCCTGCCACAGAAGGCCTCAGAGGTCCTGGGGCAGAATTTCCAATCTTATCCTGCCTTCATTATTCACAAAATTATTAGAGTGAAAGGCCTTCCGAAAACTCAAGCCACTACTCAAGATCCCCTTCTCTCCAAACCCAGCATTAAATCAAACAGAGAAGCCTCTGACGCAAAAGCCTGAAGAACGAACCTCCCCAATATGCCCATGATCCTACCAAGACGGTCACCACTTTGAGAGTCAGTCCTTGGAGGCGGCTGCCCATGGGCCTCTCTTGCAGGCTGCCATTCAGGCCCTTCTCAGAGTCCCAGGTTGCCAGCTGTGAAGGAAAAAAGGAGTGTGAGAGACAGAACGAGTACCTGGGCACACCTTAAAGCCTTGCTTCCTAAACAGGGATTCCTGATCAGGCAGGTAGGCAGATAGCACCCCTCTGAGTTTCCTAGAGACCAAGAGCCATCTTAAAACCTTAGAAAGAATAAACGTATGACAGAGAGTTGCACTTCCTTCCTCACCTCACATGGATCTTGACACATCCTTAAAATGAAACCAATTGGGAAGAACTTATTTCTGGAATGAACATTTCCATCCAAATTCATTCTGTCTATCCACTGAAGCCATGTCACTGTGTCTTCCACAAAGTGTCTTTTTTCTTTAATTACTCGTTTGACTAGCCCAGACCAGAGGGCCCTTGAGTTCAGCCATTGCCACCAGCAGTGTAGGATGACGCTCAGCAGTGAAGCGAGAAACAAAGACCCAAGTGTACAGCTTGTCCTGCACCCTAGTGCCTACTGCAAGCCGGGTCAAAAGCTCACTGCCCGTTTTCACCGTAGTGCAAACTTCAGCATTTTCCCTGATACACACACAGAGGCCAAGAATACACATCCTCCTTAGCCTGCAAGGTCTGTCCAATAACCTGATGCCTCTCTGACAGGCACCCAAGGGGGTCGAGGAGACCCTATCCTGGCTCAGAAACAACAGGAGACACAGGTATTCTGGGGACTGCTTCCCCTTCCTGCAGGCCTGGGCAGCAATGATGAAACTTTTGTCTCATCAATGATTCTCAACTTTTAGTTGGGGAGATGTAAAAAAATCCAGATACCGGCCCCCATCTCAAGACAGTTTAATGGGGATCTCAGCACTTGGGCATGTGGGAAGTTAGGCCTCCCCATGATCCTCGTTGACAACCCCAAGTCTTCTAGGTCACTAGGCCTCTACCTGGCTTGCATATTAGAATCTTTTAAGAGGACATAAGGCATTCTGCAGGCCAGGCCCCACATTCAGGGACTCAGTTTCACTGGTCTGTAGTGGACTGGGTGTGGATATTTTAGCTCCTCGGGTAATGTGAATACACAACCAAGGCCCTGAAGCACACTGTAGATTAAAGCAGTGATCCTCAAAGTGTGACAGGCCCAGAAGTCACCCAAGGACTTTGCGTGCACTTTCTCATTCCAGGGCCTAAGATTATCCCTGTCTAACAAGCTCTCGGGTGATGCTGCTGCTGCCATCCACGGCCATCATTTAAGTAGCAAGGGGTTAAAGACTCAGACGCCTCAGGCAGTGTCTGCTCTTCAGCAAGGAAAAGCACAAGATCCCTAGGTAAGCCGAGCAGGAGAACCACCCCTCTGTGGAAAAGGGCCAGCAGGGGCCCTACAGGAGCCACCAATAGTGCCGCTTAAGGACACTTCTACTCTCCCAGCATTCCCCATAGTCTTGCCATCTGTGGCAGGGTCTGCACACTGAGCCTTCACTCTGAGGCCAGAGTTTCAGAATCTGTGGGACCATTCCACCTGGAAGATACTCTACGGCCTAGAGGAGGAACATCAGAATGAGTCGTGTGGTTCTAGAACGAGGTTAAAAAGAACCTGGAAACTCCTGCTGTCACCACAGACATGATACCAAGTAAGACCCATGCCTTCCTAAATAATAGGATGCCTGGCAGTGATGAATGAACCATTTAGTTACGAGCATGGCCAGGTATTGTGAGGAGCTCCCCAGAGCCGCCACTAACTAATTTTAGGAACACTGCAGTGAAGAGCAGTTAAGATCTACCCAATGTCCTCTACAACAACATCAAAGATACCACACTCTGGGAATTGGTACAGTGAGAAGGACACCTCATTGCTATTTCTCCATTGGGTCTCAGGAAACAGCACTAGGACCCAGAATCAGTTCCTGTGCCTGGATTAAAATGCTGGTCAAAGGGAAGAGAACAAACTCAGCCAAAGGAGTCAAGGTATTGATTCCCTGCCTTCTTTGGACCCTCCAACATGCACTCAGGGAACTCCTGGTGTGTATTTGGGCTACCTGCATCTCATCCCCATAAAGTGTAACACAGGCATTGGAGCCATTAAACCCTGATGGGTGGTCTGCTGCACCGCTTGGTTGGGTGGTGTTACAAAGGCCCCTGGACCATCTCAGTGACTTAGAGTCCTAAGGAAGGCAATCTTGTCCTCAAGAACACATATCTGTTCCAGCAATTGGATATTCTGCCCTACACCAGGACTTACATTACTAACACCTGCTGTCGAATCTCCCTGGCATGGGTGAAGGGGCATCTCGACTCTGCTGCCCTGGCTTGGATGAGTACCTGCAGTGGGGCTCTGGGTGGCCTTGCTCAACCAGGCTTTACCTGTCTTCCTATTGGACTTGTAACCACTCATGAGAATGGAGAATAGAGGCAGGAAAAAGCAGTAAGGATGAAGTCTGGTCCTTCTGGGGTTTTAGTTTAGCTCCAAGAAGGGTTCTGCTTCTCAATGCCTGCCCATACCCGCTGTGTTTCTAGCCCACTGCCTGGTTGAGGGCAGTCCCTCTGTCCCAGAGCATAGTAACAGCCTTCCCATTGATCTCATTACCCTAACTTTCTTCTCATACAGCCCTTCTCCAATGTGCTGATAGGTACCTTTATAAAAAACAAACTCAAACATGAACTATGTCAATTAAATTTTTTTTAATGGCCTCCCATTTCGTGCAGGATAAATCCTACTACTTTTAAGCTTGGCATAAACTAAAGAGCTTCCTAATCCAGACCCAACCCTGACTTTCAGCCTCACTTCTTATACATAGCCACAGTACACTGCAACCCCCTCAAATCCCTAACCTTTCTCAAGTACGTCGTGTTCCCTCTTGACTCTTTGTACATGTTTCCTTTGCCTAGAATGCCATTTCTCTTCAGCTTAGTCTGGTAAACTCTTACTCATGTTTTTTTTTTTTTTTTTTTAAATAAGTGTTCACTTTAGAATAGTTTTCAATTTACAGAAAAGTTGCAGAGGTTGTGCAGATAGCCCACACCCAGTTCCCCCTGTTATCCTTACAGTCCTCACAGCAAATGAAATGCTTAGCCAATCACCACCACTTATGCAACGCTGTAGTACAAATGATCTCCACTGTCTTCCATTCTGGCCCTAAGTCTGTGATCCAGCTGCGTTACCTGGGTTTCTCATCCTCTCCCCTGGGATCAAAATCCCATCTTCATAAACTGTCGAGAGTCTCAGACTCATGAACTAGACCTTGTCCTGCTTATTCTCATCTCAGGGTTTCCAAATTTGTCTTAAATGCCATATTCTCTCAAAGATCAACTTACGGTAACTGTTATAGATTTGTGGAAAAAGCTGGGAACTTGGAGAAGTGGAATTAGCATATGTTTATGAGTCGGCAGACATATTCTAGCTGTGTTTCCCCCACTTACTTATCTGAGTGACCTCAGACAGCACAGTGCTTAAAACACAGAAGCCAGTCAACAAATATTTGTTGAATAAATTTAACTTCACTGAAATTTCATTTTCTTATCTATAAAATGAAATAAAAATACCTTCCCTGCCTACCATGTTGAGGGACTGTTCAAAGGAGAAAATCATTTTGAAATGAGCTGTTGTAAAATAACTGAATAATCACAAAGTGAAGAATCAGAATATAAAACTCTGTGAACAACAACCTTAATTATTTTTTTTTAGGAAAAGTGGTGCTGAAAATGGGAGGAGATATGATAAAAATGTAATATGTAAATGTATCTAGATGGTGAAATTACGAATAATCATTATTACTTCTTTATGGTCTTCTATGTTTTTAACAGGTTTTTCAATACTTTCAGAGAAGGGAAAATAAGCTTTTGATAAAAATAACTAGCACAGGCAATTAAGCGAAATCCTGTCTCATGTACTTGTATGATTGAAGACTGAATGGACGAAAGCAATCACATTATCTGTTGGTATGTCAAGGCCAATCTGAGAGTCAGAACCCAATAAATCAGTCCTCTGGTTTCAAGGAGCTGTGGCCAAGGAGTGCCCATCTCCTAGAAGAGACACATTGTAAGTTCGTCCAGCACGCCATCTCACATTCTATGATCTCTCCAAAACGGTCTAGGCCCATGAGCCTGTCGGGTTTGGAGACAGAAATGTGGCTCCTGCTACCACCCAGCACCATGAAGACAGGCAGGCTTTTTCCATGAAAAAAGAGGGATGGCATCAAATCATGTTAGTTGCTACTCAGACAACCCTAAGGCAAGGCCATTTAAATCAAAGTAGAACTTCATGAGAGGAAAAAGAATTCCTCCAAGCCTGTTATTATTCCTATATTTTTGTCTGAAAGTACTTAGGGCTTTAAGCCTTTTTTTAAAAAATGTTTTATTATTAATTATTTATTTAGTTCCTTAATAGAGAGTTATCTCTCCCTGGCCTTCAGGCATTTTTGTACTGACAAAGAAAACCAAACAAACTTCAAAGTGAAACCAAAATTCTGCCTTCAAACACATCAAAGAGCAACCATGTTCCAGGATCAGGGATCTTTTGAGTTGGGCGGGAGTTTATTATTCCCTCATAACAGCCTGAAGCTGAGAGTCCCAGGCTGAGTGAGTCCCCCTATTTCCGCGAAGCTTTGTGCTCTTGCCCAAATCTTAAGAACAGAGTAGTAAACCTTCATCATTTCTGAGGAAGGCCACCCCTCAGAAGGGGGCATCTGATATGTAAGACCAGAACAGAGAAAGACACAGTCCAAACAAAAGACTCCAGTGGATTTTTTTTTTTTTAATAAAATAAAGCCTTTAAATGGATTCCCAAGCTTGGAGCCTACCAATAGTACAAGAGGCTTCACCCCACCTACCTCCTGAGGGCGTCTGGATCTTCAGGTTCAAAATGCCCGAGGAAAGCGTTTCAGTCCATAAAAGCTAAATAAGGCTGATAGGCTTGATAAATGGAGAGCCAGGAAAACCTTTTACCCAAAGAAGTCCCGACACTTAGTCATACAGCTGCAGACCATTTTGTCTGTACATAAGTGCGTTGGCCCTTGTATTTTACTGACAGAATTTTGTCCATGGGATGGATGAATTTATGGCCATAAACACCAATTTTGACAGCTGACCTGTCAAGATCAGTGCCTGAAAAACTAATTTCCAGCACTGTTAAACACAATGAGAACTGCCGCTATTTGATAAGACAACCATGGTTTTCATTCACAGCCAAGATCTGCCCTACCCATAGTAGAAGTGTGCGTGGAGCCAGAGGTTATAGCACAATCACTATTTGAAAGGAGATATATGGTCTCAAGACCTGATTATGACAAACAACTGTTCAGAGATCAGCCAATTGGAGAATAAATTACATAAACCACCGGTCTCAGGCAAACATATTTCTGAAGTCGAACATTTTAATGTTTGAGTTGTGAGATGTGGAGATTTGGAACACAATGGGTCAGGCCTCCTGTGAGAGACTAGACTTTGTGGTCTGTAATCTAATTATCAAGGTGTCTTAAAGTGCTGTTTTCTTTTCATGGGAGGCAAGAAGGAGAGGGGAGGCAATCCAACTGCTTACAGCCCCAAGAAAGAATATGACCAGTTTCATATACTGAACCTTACCAATTGGGGGGAGGAAGGGAGGGAGGAAGGGAAGGAAAGGGAATGGAAGGATGGAAGGAAGGAAGAAAAGAAGGAAGGAAGGAAGGAAGGAAGGAAGGAAGGAAGGAAGGAAGGAAGGAAGGAAGGAAGGAAGGAAGGAAAGAAAGAAGGAAGGAAGGTTTCCCATATCTCATGTTTAACTATGTCCAACAAGAGCAATAACTTAACTTGTCCCATTTCACAATTGAGTGAATAACACTTTGGTGGTAAGCTTGTCTGGAGAGAGCACTGGAAACAGGAAGTGAAGTTTTATGACCATGACTGTCAAACCTCACAGTCATAGCTGGAGTCCCATGTAAGCTGTATCCTCATCAACCAATAATTACCGTTAGCCAAGCACAGACAACTTCAGCTGAGATACAGGTTTCAGTAGCGATGGCCACAGTGCATTTATCATCATGGCGGTGTGTGGACTTCTCTAAAATAACAAGCCTTCTATTAGCTTTTGTTCCTTTGTCCATTTTTATTGGAAAACACATGGGTTCAGTATATGTTTCAAAGGATCACAGCCTTGGATGGGGAAAGGGTGAGGGGGAAACCCACATCTTGAATCAGCTTGAATTGGGGTATTCAGTCAGCACTGATTTTAAATAGTCAGTTGCACATTTTAAGCTTTGGCTAAATGCAGGAACATGTTTAGACACAAACACAGTATCTCGGAAGTACAGTGTAGGAATCTGATGACAGAATATTAATATTTGTAGCTAGGATTCCTCAACTAATGTCTAATTTAAGAGTTCATTTTGGGAATTCCAGTATGTCAGGGCCACTAAAGTGTGGGCCTTGGAGAGTATGCACCGCAGGATGTGACCATCGGGTCACATGTACCCACCGAGAAAGGGGCCGGGACCGTAGCTGGAGCTCTGGACGTGCTGAGTAGGAGAGGGAAGGAGACTCACTCTGAGGCAGAGAGTCTCAGGTCAGCACCATCTGCACAGGGAACTGAGCATTTTGTGAAAGCAGAACTTATGCTAAATGTCCAGAAGGCAGAGCCATGAGACACTGAAAAAAGAGTAAAATCGACCAGAGAGTTATCACATATGGGGTCTTCACGAAAAACCTTTAGCAAGGATGAGAAAAAGGTGTTTTCCAATGGTGTTGGAATGGAGGACAAGGAATACGAGCAGAAGTGTCGCTACTCTGGCAACCAGGTTAATCATGATGGAGCTCATGGACATGCCCAAATTCTAGCCTACCTAACGGTTCCGGGCACAGAGGGCTCACTGGGCCCATACAGGGATGCAAGGACAGATGGACTGCAATGGGCAGCAATGGAGTCTTTCTGTCACATTAACATTGAGGATGGAGGCAGTTCCTCTGCTGTTAAAGATACAGAAAGCAGGAAGATAATGTTGCTCTCATTATAACAAACAAACAAAAAGTCAGATAATCAAGAAAAGTATATTTTAAAAAATGTAGCCTCTAAGAGACCTGCGGTCACAAGACCACCTGGAAGGAAAGACTGGACACAAAAAATGTTTCATTTGGGGCAGAGGATGAGGCAAGGCAAAAGAGTGGTAGTTATAAAAGGGGGTAAGAAGAAAAAATGAAATTTTACCAAAAACCTAATGGTCAAGTGGAGGCCAGCACGACAGGAAGTCTCCCTGGGGGCCTACATAGAAGGGAGGCCACATACATTCATCAGCTCTTCCCATAAGGCCTCCACTGTGTGGAGTGAAAGAAGAATACTAGAACAGAGCATTTAAAAATTATGGAACAGTATCAGATATATGTGTATGCAGTGTAAGACTTATATTCAGTATATGTGAAGAAATCTTGTATCTCAATTACAGGACAAACAACCCGATTTTTAAAAAATAGAGAAAGGACTGATTTTTCCAAAGAAGATATGTGAAAGGATAATATGCACATGAAAATATGTATGCTCAAAATCATGAGTCATCATGGAAGTGCAAAATAAGGCCACAGGACGCACCACTAAACCTCACTAGCGTGGCTAAAATCTGACTAACATTACCAAGTGTTGGTGACGATCTGGAAAGCAAAAGTTGCAGCCACACTGGAAGACAGGTTGGCAGTTTGCTACCAAGTTAAACATAAGTATACTGAACATACCACCCAGCATTTCCACTCCTAGTCATTTACCTAAGGGAAACCTAAAATGTGTCCACACAAAGCTCAGTACATGGACGTTCGTAAAAGCTTTATTCACTCGAGCCAAAAATGGAAACACTCACATATTGATTGTGTGATTGGTGAATGGAGAAACAAAGTGTGGCCTATTTATTCAATACAATACTTCTCAGCAATCAAAAGCAACAAGCTTGCCACACATGCCATTCTGAATGAAGCTCAGAATCATTATACCAAGTGAATGAAGCCTGACACAAGAGGCCACCTACTTCATGATTCCATGTATATGACTTTCTTGAAAAGGGAATATTGTAGCTCTCAAAAGTAAATCAGGGGCTGCCCGGTGGCTCAGGCGGTTAGAGCTCCATGCTCCTAACTACGAGGGCTGCCGGTTCGATTCCCACATGGGCCAGTGGGCTCTCAACCACAAGGTTGCCAGTTCAACTCCTCGAGTCCCACAAGGGATGGTGGGCAGCGCCCCCTGCAACTAAGATTGAACACGGCACCTTGAGCTGAGCTGCCGCTGAGCTCCCGGATGCCTCAGTTGGTTGGAGCACATCCTCTCAACCACAAGGTTGCCAGTTCAACTCCTCAAGTCCCACAAGGGATGGTGGGCTGCGCCCCCTGCAACTAGCAACAGCCACTGGACCTGGAGCTCAGCTGCACCCTCCACAACTAAGACTGAAAGGACAACAACTTGACTTGGAAAAAAAAGTCCTGGAAGTGCACACTGTTCCCCAATAAAGTCCTATTCCCCTTCCCCAATAAACTCTTTAAAAAAAGAAAAAAGTAAATCAGAGGTTACCTGGGGACAGGAGTGGGAGGAGGGCATTAAATGCAGAGGAGGGATCTCTGAGGGTAATGAAAGTCCTCGAACTATTGAGTGCTGTGATGATACCACCCTACGTTTGTCAGAGCTGATCAAACACTGTTTACCTAAAATGGGTACAACGGGTCAATTTATTGTAGATAATTGCATCTAAATCACCCCGACTTGTTACACACACACACACACACACACACACACACACACACATATTGACAGTGATTTTGAAAAGGACGAAGCCATGTGCTGGAGAGATGAGGTAATGGAACTAACGTGTGCCTATAAGTGACCCAACTATGACCCTTTGGCAAAGATGACCACCTGTTGGCAAGGATGGTGATGGTGACAGTAACTATGACGGATGTTAGTACACTTGTGTCAGTGTGCTTGAACTAGCTGGAGCTAAAGGCATATCAAGTGACCAAGAAATTATCTGTCAATCTAGAAGAACTGAATACACCTTTACAAAGGTTTAGAAAGAACATAAGCCCAGTTTTACCTTCAAATAGTGTGCATGGAGAAAAATAGGTTTCAAAATATAGGTTTCATTTGTATACATAATATGGCCCATCTTTTTGCAATGCTTACTTCTTTCTGTGAGATGGTGCATGTGCATGCCTAAGACAAAAAGGTAGTTGTAAGTGGCTATTTCTGGCATTAGGCAGAGTGATAGCATTATAGGAATGCTCATGTCTTGCACTGTACAATCCTGTAATGTCTAAATTGTTTTACTGAGAGGAAGCATTGCTACTATAAACAGAAGAAAAACAATAAAGCTATTTTCATTTTGAAGCTGCACTGCAATATAGCTTATAACTGTAATGTTGACTTTGTATCTCGCTCTAATTGTTTTAGGTATATTGGTTTTGTCTCTCTAAATAAACGGCAAGTTCTAGCACAGGAGGGGTCTGCAATGAGACAAGCCAGGCTGGAATTCTGGTTCCTCCATTCTTATACTGAGAGACCTCTGGCAATTCTCTAGAATTAGTCATATCTTCCTCTGGGCTTAGATGTCCTCATCTTATTAGTTATTAACAAACATTAGCTATTGTTACTCAAAATACTCTCTTTGCTTTCCGGTCTCTCCTATGCTTGGGCCCACACTAGCAGCATAACAAATTCTTGCCAGTTCAAAACGACTGGAATTAGTGTCACCATACAGACTACATGCACTATATATCAATCAGAAGTCTGACAAGACACTGCCAGTTCTATGAGATCTTGCATTGAAAAAAGCAGCAGGTGTCTCTCATCATACTTGCTCTAAAATGCAGGCCATTTCCTTTCCCTAGAGCACTCTCCTCTTCTGTTCTCTCCTTGCTGTCCTCTGCAGATCATTCTAGAGAGCTTTCCTTGCACCTTATAACAAGACTGCCCCCTCCAATGAACCCCTGCACACTAGCCATGGGCATGTAGAAATACTTTCCACAATATTTTAAAATTGTGTCTATCTATTCTCAAATCCACTATATGTCTTTTATTTTATTGTTTTTGCACATAGCAATTTTATTTTTTAAATCATAGTTTAATATTTTTAAATAATATTGAATTACAGACATTCAATATTATTTTGTATGAATTTCAAGTGTACAGCATATGGTTAGACATTTATGATTTACGCAGTGATCGCCCTGACTAGTCGACTACCCCCCTGGCACTACACATAGTTATTATATTATTGACTATATTCCCTATAATTTACTTTGCATTCCCGTGACTATTTTGTAACTACCAATTTATATTTCTTAATCCCTTCCTCTTTCACCCAGCTCCCCAAACCCCATCCCTGTGGCAACCATCAGTATTCTCTGTATCTATAAGTCTGTTTCTGTTTTGTTTGTTCATGTATTTTGTTCTTTACATTCCATATATGAGATCATGTGGCATTTTTTTGTCTCAGTCTGACTTATTTCATGCAGCATAGTACCCTCTAGGTCCATCCATGTGTTGCAAATGGTAAGAATTCATTCTTTTTATGGCAGAGTAATACTCCACTGTGTATATGCACCACTTCTTATTTATCCAATCGTCTATTGATGGGTACTTGGGTTGCTTCCATGTCTTGGCTATTGTAAGTAATGCTGCAGTGAACATAGGGGTGCACATATCTTTTTGAATTAGTCTTTTGGATTTCTTCAGAGAAGTACCCAGGAGTGCAATTGCTGGGTCATAAGGTAGTTCTATTTTTAATTTTTGAGGAACCTCCAAACATTTTCCATAGTGGCTATATCAATTTGTAATCTCACCAACAGTGCACAAGGGTTCCCTTTTTTCCACATCCTTGCCAACATCTGTTTGTTGATTTATTGTTGATAGCTACCCTGACAGGTGTGAGGTGATATCTCATTGTGGTTTTAATTTGCATTTCTCTGATGATTAGTGATGATGAGTATCTCTTCATGTCTGTTGACCATGTGTATGTCTGCTTTGGAGAAATATCTATTAAGTTCCTCTGCCTATTTTTAAATTGGATTGTTTGTTCTTTTGGTGTTGAGTTATATGAGTTCTTTATAAATTTTGGATATTAACTGCTTGTCAGTGGTATCATTGGCAAATATCTTCTCCTACTCAGTAGTCTGTCTTTTTGTTTTGTTGATGGTTTCCTTTGTACAACTTTTTAGTTTGACATAGTCTTATTTATTTATTTATTTATTTATTTATTTATTTATTTATTTATTTATTTCCTTTGCCTGAGAAGACAGAACAGAAAAAAAATATTACTAAGAGCAATGTCAGAGTATACTGCCTATGATTTCTTCTGGGACTTTTATGGCTTCAGGTCTTACACTTAAGTCTTTAATCTATTTTGACTTTATCTTGTATATGATGTGAGAAGGTGGTTCAGTGTCATTTTTTTGCATGGACATGTCCATTTTCTGCAACACCATTTATTGGGTAGACTGTCTTTATTCCACTGAATATTCTTGCCTCGTTTGTCATAGATTAAATGACCATATATGCATTGGATCATTTCTGGGCTCTCTATTCGGATCCATTGATCTATGCATCTGTTTTTATGCCAGTACCATGCAGTTTTAATTACTATCGCTTTATACAGTTTTCCCTGAAAATAAGACCTAGCCAGACCATCAGCTCTAATGCATCTTTTGGAGCAAAAATTAATATAAAACCCGGTCTTATTTTGATATAAGACCCGTCTTATATAAGACTGGGTATGATATGATGTGATGTGATGTAATATAATATAATATACTGTAATACATACCTGGTCTTGTATAATACTATATAACATAAGACTGGGTCTTATATTAATTTTTGATTCAAAAGACGCATTAGAGCTGATGGTCTGGCTAGGTCTTATTTTCGGGGAAACACGGTAGTATAGTTTGAAATCAGGTAGCTTGATACCTGCAATTTTGTTCTTCTTCAAGATTGTGTAAATATTCAGGGTTTTTAGAGGTCCCATATAAATTTTAAGATTATTTGTTCTATGGTATTTTGATAGGGATTTCATTGAATCTATAGGTTGCTCTGGGTAGTATGGACATTATTTTTTTCCAAATCAAGTTGTTGTCTTTTCAATCTTAGTTGTGGAGGGCGCAGCTCAGCTCCAAGTCCAGTTGTCGTTGCTAGTTGCAGGGGGCACAGCCCACCATCGCTTGCGGAAGTGAAACCGGCAACCTTGTGGTTGAGAGCCCACTGGCCCATGTGGGAATCGAACCAGCAGCCTTCAGAGTTAGGAGCATGGAGCTATAACCGCCTGAGCCACAGGGCCAGCCCCAGTATGGACATTTTAATGATGTTAATTCTTCCCATTCGTGAACACAGGATATGCTTCTATTTATTTGTATCTTCTTTCTTTCTTCAATGTTTTACAATTTTCCAAGTACATACAGGTCTTTTACCTCCTTGGTTAAATTTATTCATAGGTATTTTATTTATTTTTGATGCAACTGTAAATAGGATTGTTTTCTTAATTTCTCTTTCAGATAGTTTATTAGTGCATAAAAATGCAATTGGTTTCTGAATATTAATTTTGTTTCCTGATACTTCACTGAATTCATTTATCAGTTCTAATAGTTTTCTGGTGGAATCTTTTGGGTTCTCAATATATAGCATCATGTCCTATGCAAATAATGACAGTTATGCTTTTTATTTTCCAATTTGGATATCTTTTATTTATTTTTCTTGTCTGATTCCTGTGGCTAGGATTTCCAATTCTATGTTGAATAAAAGTAATGAAAGTGGGCGTCCTTGTCTTGTTCTATACCTTAAGTAGAACGCTTTTAGTTTTTCCCCACTGAGTATGATGTTAGCTGTGAGTTTGTTATATATATGGCCTTCATTAGATTGAGGTATTTTCCCTCTATTTCTACTTTGCTGAGAGCTTTTATCATAAATGGAGGGATTTTCTTCAATGTTTTTTTCTGCATCTATTAAGATGATCATATGATTTTTATCTGTTTGCTTTCTTTTTTCCATTATTAATAAGCTACTCTTCCTCAAAAGAGGGTTAACATTTTTACTTTTGGAATTTACCACATTCTATGACAATCTCTTTTTTTAATTTGTATTTATTTATTTATTTATTTTAATATATTGGAGTGACAATTGTTAGTGAAATTACATAGATTTCATATGTACAATTATGTATTACATCATCTATAAATCCAACTATGTGTTCACCACCAAGAGTCAGTTCTCCTTCCATCACCATATATTTGATCCCTCCCACCCTCATCTCCTTCTCCCCACCCCCTTTACCCTCTGGTAAGCACTAAACTATTGTCTGTGTCTATGAGTTTTTTATATTTGTCTTGTTCTTTTGTTGTTTTTAGTTTATATACCGCATCTCAGTGAAATCATAGGATTCTCTGCTTTTTCTGTCTGACTTATTTCTCTTAGAATTATACTCTCAAGATCCATCCATGTTGTCACAAATGTTCCTATATCATCGTTTCTTAATGCCGAATAGTATTCCATTGTGTATATATACCATAACTTCTTTATCCATTTATCTATCGAAGGACATTTTGGTTGTTTCCATGTCTTGGCCACCGTAAACAAAGCAGCAATGAACATTGGAGCACACATGTCTTTTTGGATAAATGTTTTCAATTTTTTTGGGTAAATACCCAAAAGAGGGATTGCTGGGTCATATGGTAATTCTATTCGTAATTTTTTGAGGAACCTCCACACTGCCTTCCATAACGGCTGCACCAGTCTGCATTCCCACCAACAGTGTATGAGAGTTCCTTTTTCTCCACAGCCTCTCCAACACTTGTTACTATTTGTCTTGTTGATGATAGCCATTCTGACTGGGGTGAGATGATATCTCATTGTGGTTTTTATTTACATTTCTCGGATGATTAGTGATGCTGAGCATTTTTTCGTATGTCTTTTGCCATTTGTATGTCGTCTTTGGAGAAATGTCTCTTCAAGTCCTCTGCCCATTTTTCAATTGGGTTGTTTGTTTTTTTGTTGTTGAATTGCATGAGTTCCTTGTATATTTTGGATATTAGCCCTTTATCGGAGGCACTGTTTGCAAAAATCTTCTCCCATTCAGTCGGTTGCCTCTATATTTTGTTGATGGTTTCTTTTGCTGTGCAGAAGCTTTTAAGTTTCACATAGTCTCATTCGTTTATTATACCTTTTACTTCCGTTGCCTTTGCAATCAAATTCATAAAATGCTCTTTGAACCCAAGGTCCATAAGTTTAGTACCTATGTTTTCTTCTATGCAGTTTATCGTGTCAGATCTTATGCTTAAGTTTTTGATCCATTTTGAATTAATTTTGGTACATGGTGACAGATAACAGTCCAGTTTCATTCTATTGCACGTGGCTATCCAATTCTCCGAGCACCATTTATTGAAGAGGCTGTCTTTCCTCCATTGTATGTTTTTAGGATCTATGTCAAAAATTATCTGTCCAAATTTATGTGGTTTTATTTCTGGGTTCTCAATTCTATTCCATTGGTCCATGTGTCTGTTTTTCTGCCCATACCGTGCTGTTTTGATTATTGTAGCCCTGTGGTACAAGCTAAAGTGAGGTAGTGGAATACCTCCAGTATTATTTTTTTTCTTAAGATTGCTTTGGCTATTCGGGGTCTTTTGTGGTTCCAAAAAATTTGACGATTTTTTGTTCTATTTCTTTAAAAAATGCCATTGGGATTTTGATGGGGATTGCATTAAATCTGTATATTGCTTTGGGTAATATGGCCATTTTAACTATGTTGATTCTTCCAATGCATGAGCACGGAATGGCTTTCCATTTCTTTGTGTCTTCTTCAATTTCTTTCAAAAATGTCTTATAGTTTTTAGCATATAGGTCCTTCATATCCTTGGTTAACTTCATTCCTAGGTATTTTATTCTTTTTTGCTGCAATTGCAAAGGGAATTCTTTTTTGTATTTCTTTTTCTGAGATTTCATTGTTAGTATATAGGAATGCAATGGACTGTTGTACGTTGATATTGTAGCCAGCAACGTTACTGTATTCATTGATTGTTTCTAATAGCTTTTTGGTGGAGTCTTTAGGGTTTTCTATATATAGCATCATGCCATCTGCAAAGAGTGACAATTTAACTTCTTCATTCCCAATTTGGATGTCTTTTATTTATTTATCCTGCCTGATTGCTCTGGAAAGGACTTCCAACACTATGTTGAAAAGCAGAGGTGATAGGGGACAGCCCTGTAGTGTTCCTGAACGTAGAGCAAACGGCTTCAGTTTTTCACCATTAATTATGAGATTAGCTGAGGGCTTGTCATATATAGCCTTATATTGTTAAGGTATTTTCCTTCTATACCTATTTTATTAAATGTTTTAATCATAAATAGATGTTGTTCTTGTCAAATGCTTTTTCTGCATCAATTGATATAATTGTATGATTTTTGTCCTTTTTTTGTTTATGTGATGTATCACATTGATGGATTTGTGGATGCTGAACCATCCTTGTGCCCCGGGGATGAACCCCACTTGGTCGTGTTGAATAACATTTTTAATGCATTCTTGTATTCGATTTGCTAGAATTTTGTTTAGGATTTTAGCATCTGTATTCATCAGAGATATTGGTCTGTAGTTTTTTTGTGTGTGTCTTGTCCTTCCCAGGTTTTGGTATCAGGGTAATGCTGGCCTCATAAAATGAGTTAGGGAGTACTGTCTCTTCTTCAATTTTTTGGAAGAGTTTGAACAGGATTGGTATTAGATCCTCTTTGAAGGTTTGGTAGAATTCACTAGTGAAGCCATCTGGTCATGGACTTTTACTTTTGGGAAGGTTTTGGATGACTGATTCAATTTTGTTACTGGTGATCGGTCTGTTTAGATTTTGTAGTTCTTCATGGTTCAGACTTGGAAGGCTATATGTTTCTAAGAACTTGTCCATTTCTTCTAGGTTATTCAAATTGGTGGCATATAGTCCTTCATAGTATTCTTGGATGATCCTTTGTATTTCTGTGGTGTCCATGATAACTTCCCCTTTTTCATTTCTGATTTTGTTAATTAGTGTCTTCTCTCTTTTTATCTTAGTGAGTCTAGCCAAGTGTTTCTCGATTTTGTTAATCTTTTCAAAGAACCAGCCCTTTTTCCCATTAATTTTTTCTATTGTCTTTTTGTTCTCTATTTCATTTAGTTCTGCTCTGATATTTGTTATTTCCTTTCTTCTGCTGACCTTCGGTTTTATTTGTTCTTCTTCTTCTAGTTCTTTAAGGTGTAACATGAGGTTATTTATTTGTGATTTTTCTTGTTTCTTGAGATAGGCCTGTAATGATACAAATTTCCCTCTTAAAACTGTTTTGGCTGATCCCAAAAATTTTTGTAGGATGTATTTTCATTGTCATTTGTTTCTATGTATCTTTTGATCTCTCCTCTAATTTCTTCTTTGACCCGGTCGTTCTTTAAAAGTATGTTGTTTAATTTCCATGTATTTGTGTTTTTTCCTGCTTTCTTTTTGCAGTGATATCCAATTTCAAAGCCTTGTGATCAGAGAATATGCTTGGTATGATTTCAATCTTCTTAAATTTGCTGAGGCTGATTTTGTGTCCCAATATATGGTCTATCCTTGAGAATGTTCCATGTACACTAGAAAAGAATGTATAGTCTGATGTTTTAGGATGAAGTGTACTATATATGTCAATTATGTCCATTTCATCTAATGTGTCATTTAGGGCTGCTATTTCGTTATTTATTTTCTGTTGGGATGATCTATCCATAGCTGTCAATGATGTATTTAAGTCCCCGAATATAATTGTGTGTTTGTCAATTACTCCCTTTAGTTCTGTTAGTAGTTGCTTGGAATATTTCAGTGCTCCCTGATTGGGGACATAAATATTGATGACTGTTAAGTCTTCTTGTTGTTAGTCCCCTTTACCATTATGAAATGTCCAGCTTTGTCTCTTGTTACCTTTATCACCCTGAAGTCTGCTTCATCTTATATCATTATGGCTACACCTTATTTTCTCTGGGTACCATTTGCTTGGAGTGTCAATTCCCACCCTTTCACTTTGAGTCTATGCTTGTCCTTGTAGCTGAGATGTGTCGCTTGGAGACAGCATATGGTTGGATTCAGTTTTTTGATCCAATCTGCTACTCTGTGCCTTTTTATTGGTGAGTTCAGTCTATTTACATTTAGGGTGATTATTGATACGTGAGGATTTTCTGTCATTCTATCTTTAGTTTTCTGGTAAGGCTGTGTCTCCGTTGTTTCTTTGCCTTTTTGTTGTTGTCTATTATTTCTGTGTGGTGGTATTCCATGATGTTTCCCTCTGTTTCTTGTTTTATTACAGTATTATTTCAGGTCTGGATTTTTTTGAGTGGTTACCCTTAAGTTTATGTAAAAGAAAGTTTGATATTTAGAGTATTCCATTTTCTTCAGCACACTTACTTTCTCCATTCCCATATTCCGGTTCAGGCCTTTACTCTCCCCCTTTTTATGTTGCCTCAAATTGTCCCTGTTGACGGTGGTCGAATAGCCTCCTTTAATATTTCTTGTAGTGCAGGTCGTGTATTAGAAAATTCCCTCAACTTCTGTACGTCTGGAAAGGTCTTCATTCCTCCTTCATATCTAAAGGATATCTTTGCTGGATATGTTATTCTTGGCTCATAATTTCTCTCTCTCAATAGTTTGCATATTTGGTTCCACTCCATCCTAGCTGTAGCGTTTCTGCTGAAAAATCTGATGATAATCTAATGGGCTTTCCTTTGTAGGTTACCGTCTTCTTTTCCTTGGCTGCTTGGAGGATTCTTTCTTTGTCGTTGATTTTAGACAGCTTCAATACAATGTGCCTTTGAAAAGGCCTGTTGGGATTGAGATAATTAGGTGTTCTATTTGCTTCTTGGATTCGAGGATCCAGTTCTGTCCACAAGTTTGGGAAGTTCTCATCAACAATTTGTTTGAATATATTCTCTGTTCCCTTCTCTCTTTCTTCTCCTTCTGGTATGCCCATTATTCTTATATTGCTCTTTCTGATAGAGTCAGAAAGTTCTTGTAGAGTTCTTTCATTTCTTTTAAGTCTCAAGTCTCTTTCTTCTTCCATCTGTGTAATTTCCAGGTTTCTATCTTCGATGTCACTGATTCTTTCCTCCATCTGGTCAACTGTACTACCTAAGCTTGTTATTTCATTCATAATTTCTTCTATTGAGTTCTTAATCTCCAGAAATTCCATTTGGTTCTTTTTTGAAATTTCAATCTGTTTCGTAAAATGCTCATGTTGTTCTTTGATTGCATTTCTGAGTTCATTAAATTTCCTTTCTGTGTTTTTTGCATCTCGTTGAGTTTTTTCAGAACTGCAATCCTGAATTCTCTGTCATTTAAGTCACATATTTCCATTTCTTTAAGTTCCTTTTCTGGAGACTTCTCACTTTCTTTCTGAGCTGTCTTGTTGCCTTGGTTATTCATGGCAATTACTGATTTATTATTTCTCTTCCTAGACATCTAAAGGAGTGGCTTCTGCAACAGGTTGATAGGAAGAGGTCTTTCTTTTGTTTTCCAGTACTTGTTGGTAGAATGTTTTATTTTCTCTCCGACTACAGCCTTTTTTTTCCTCTCTCACACGGTAGTGCTATGTTTTCTCTGCACTATTGCAGCTTCTCACACAATGGGGGGATTCCCTGGGATACGGGCTTCTCCTCTGTTAACAGTTCGCCTGGGTTATAGGGCGCCACGTCCCTGTGGGGATGGGGAGAGCTTTTGAAGTTCCAAAGCTCTTTCTGCACCAGATTCAGAGCCCGTATGTTTCAGCAGTTCTGTTTACTCCTGCAGGGATCTGCCCAGATAGGTGGGGCCAGGGGCGGGGAACCACAGCCGGTTCCGCTTCCACAGCTCCCTCCCCTTTGCCGGAACTTTTTGGGCTGCGAATTTTTGTGTGGTCCACAGTTCTCAGAACAGCAAACATTCTGTCCTTTTGATCTGACACTGCTATTATTCCGCTTCTAGCACTGGGCAGATGGGGGCACTATGAGCTATGGGAGGGCATGGAGGGGGCGGCTAGTCTCAGTGCCTAAGGCTTCCGTTCTCTGCTCAGCAGTGAGGGCTGCAACCACCGTTTTCAGCCTTCTTCCCTCAGTCTTTTCTCTGAGGTCTCTGCCCTGAGCATTGGGTTCAGCCGTGTTATATGTATGCTGCCCACTCAGCCCTGTGGGCCATAAGCGGAGCCCTAGGAGTCCAAGATCTTCCCTCTTCTGCAGCTGCGGTAGTTCCGGGATGCAGTGAGCTCGGAGCACTGAACTAGGTCTGCCACCTGCACCCGCGCGGCTCCGTCTCCACCCTTCTCCCTTCCCTCCTCTCCAACTCGCATGATTCACCCACCTTCAGGTGAATTCAGTAGTGGGCCACTTCGTCTTGCCTGTCTGCTGTGCAGGGAGTCCTTTGTGGAGTTATGGTTGTTCGATTAGTTGTAAATTCCAGGGGAGTTTTACAGAGGCTCACCTCACGCCGCCATTTTGATGACTTCTCTGTTTGCTTTGTTTATTACATTAATTGTTTTATGGATATTGAACCAACCTTGCATCCAAGAATAAATCCCACTTGATCATGGTGTATGAACTTTTGAATATATTGCTGAATTCAGTTTGGTAATATTTTGTTAAGGATATTTGCATTGATTTCTATCAAATATATCAGCCTGTAATTTTCTTTTTTTGTAATGTCTTTGTCTGGTGTTGGAATCAGGGTAATTGCAGCCTTGCAGAATGAACTTGGGAGACTCCCTTCCTCTTGAACTATTTGGAATAGTTTGAGGACAGGTGTAAATTATCTTAATGTTTGTTAAAATTCACCTGTGAAGCCATCTTGTCCATGACTTTTGTTTGTGAAGAGTTTTTTGATTACTGATTCAATTTTATTAGTAGTAATCAGTCAGTTCACATTTTCTGTTTCTTCTTGATTCAGTTTTGCAAAATTCCATGATAGAAATTATATCTGTTGAGTTTTTTTTTTGCTCAACATCTGATACAATTTCTGGAATGTAGCATGCACTTAACAAATGCAAATAACAAATTGGTCTAGGAGTTAGAATATTTTTCTATAAAGAGCTAACAGTAAATATTTTTAGATTTTTGGGGGGCAACGTGGTCTCTGTGGTCAATGAATTACTCAATGAGTATAAATGGGTTTCAATAAACTTTACTTACAAATTAAGTGGCAGGCTGGATTTGCCCCAAAGGCCATAGTTTATGGATCCCTAATAGCTGATACCTTTATTTCAATTGTTCCCTCTCTCTATTCTACGTTCCAATCGATATTTTCAAAACACTATCCTTTCAGGTTTATTTATTATTTTCAAAAATTGTTTAATTGTCATATTTTCAGAAAACCCCATTTTATCCCTCTAACCAGAAGTGACAGGTCCTCCAGCATCCTTTTTTAAAATCATTTTCATTTTTCAATTACAGTTGACATTCAATATTATTTTATATTAGTTTCAGGTCTAAAGCATAGTGTTTAGGCATTTATATAATTTATGCAGTGATCCCTCTGATTAGTTTTGTACTCACCTGGCACTATATATAGTTGTTACAACATTATTGACTACATTCCATATGCTGTACTTTACATGCCCATGACTATTTTGTAACTACCAATTTGTACTTCTTATCCCTTCACCTTTTTCACCCAGCCCCCCAACTCCTCTCCCATCTGGCAGCCATCATTTTGTTCTCTGTATCTATGAGTTTGTTCCTATTTTGTTTGTTCATTTATTTTGTTTTTTTAGATTCCATACATAAGTGAGATCATATCCAAAGAAATCCAAAACATTAATTTGAAAAGATACGCACCCCCTGCATCCTTAAAGCATTATGCTTGGCCTTTTTTCATGGCACTAATCACATTCAGATCTCCCTGACAGTTCCTGCAGAAGATTATGTTTTCTAAAGATGGTTGTGACATCCCACATGCTCTTCTATAATGTGACTTCACCACCCTCTATCAAGAAGTGAATTTTAATTCTGCTCTCTTTCAATCTGGTCTGAATTTGATGCCACATGTCTTTGAGGCTAGGTTGGAAAAGGCTGTGAAAGTTCTGCTTGACTCTCGGGGTGCTTGCTCTAAGACAGGGCTTTCCAACTTTGGCATCATTAACATTTTGGGCCAGATAATTAATTATTTGTTGTGGGGGGCTGTCCTACGCATTGTAGGATGCCTAGCAGCATCACTGACCTCTATCAACTAGATGTCAGTAGCATTACCTCCCCCAGTGTGACAATCAAAAATATCTCCAGACATTTTCAAATATCCCCTGGGAGACAGAAGCACCTCACATTTAGAACCACTTAGCAAGGAGAAGCCAGCTTCCATGGAAAAACTTCAACAGCTCTGAGACCACTGTGCTGGAAAAATCACATATAGTTATTCTGGCACCAGTCCCAGATGAATCAGCCTTCCAGCCACCTTTGCCAAAGCACTAGACACGTAAGTGAAGCCATCTTCGACCCTTAAGATCAGCCTATCAGACAGTTGATAACCATTAAGTGATCTTAGTTAATGTCAAAAGAATCACCAAGCCAAGCCCTGACCAAATTTCTGACATGCAGAATGCTTCAGATACAATAAAACTGCTGTTTATAATAGAAAATTTTGGGACATTTGTCATGCAGTAATAATCACTTGAACAGAATTTGGCACCTGGAAGTATGGTGGCACTATAAAAAAATATATAAAACATGTGGAATTGACTTTGGGACTATGTAACAGGAGGAATCTAGAAGGACCTTTAAGAGATTTTTAGCGGAAGCAAAGTGGGCCTCAAGGAGACGTACTATAACAGTTTAAAGGAAAGTGAGGAAAATAGTATTGGAAGCTGGAGGAAAGAGTACCCTTGTTACATAGTGGCAGAAAATTTAGCAAAACTGTTACCTGCAGTAATGCAGAAAATAGAAAAATCTACTTAATAAATGGATGGATCTGGCTAAGAAAATATCAAGAAGAATACTGAAGTATCCTGTTTGCTCTTAGCTGTGTATCAAAATGTAAACATAGACACATAGATAGTTCATCGATAAAGAAGGAATTTTGTTTTCTAGCAAAATTTAGAAAAAATATGAAGAAGCTATGATTTGTTGGATTTGAAAATAAAACTATTTCTTAACCCCAGTCTCTTCTAGCAGAAAATTCCACAATAATAAAGGTTCTTGATGCAAAGAACAAATCCTGCAGGTTAATCAGAAAATGCGGACCCCATGAAATCAAAGGTACAAGTGTAAAATCCTTTCTTACAACCTCAGAAATACTTAACATAATGTATTGTAGACTTTTCAGAGATGGCTTTCCACAATCTGAAAGGTGTGTGTTACAGACATTCTCTGATAGAAAATAAAGCATCTAACACTCCATAGCAGCATGTTGGGGAGCTCAAGGTAGATAAGAGCCTATCTCGAAGAAATTGGTAGGTGTGGTCTTCATTTAATGTAGTGAACAACCAATAAACTTAATTTTAATTTTTTAAAAAAAAGTTGTAATGATAGAAGCACGCCAGCTTAGATTAAATGAGACAGACAGAATGTAGAATGAAAAAGATACTTTTGGATCCCTGAACTTCTTATGTGCAGGAAGCAGCTGAGAAAACGATTCAGTTGCAAACAGAGTATATATTTTTGTGGAAAAGTAAGGATGACTTAGAAGGGAGAATCAAGACCTCAGAGGATGGATCATATGGAGAATCATTTCCAAGAAGCAGTAACAGGCCCTATTCGAGATGTTAATCATATGAGCCTAGATGGGTATCAGATTTGCGATGGGCCAACAATCATTACGTGCCTCCTACGCATTACCTCTCTGGCATATGGATGGTAAATGTTTATTAGTTATCCTATCACTACATTACCTTTACATATTGAGTTTGGGGATATCAGATAACCTGTCTTTTTAGACTGAGGTCTTCAGGCTGAGATCTTGGACAGCTGTATCCCAGAATCTACCCAAAGAGCTTCATTCTCACCTTGGCCTGATTTAGAGGATAAGATCCTGGAATTTGATCTGAGGCCATAATGGAGTGAGACTCTGAGGTTCTTCAGAGAAGGAATGAGAGTAGTTTTCACTTGAGCGGGGTGTGGATCATAGTGCCCAGGGGAAGGACTACAGCAAATTGTATCTTCCGAGGGAAGGAACATCATCCATCTCACACGATTTTCTAGAACATGGCCTTGCCACTTCTGCATCGACATGTATAGACTAACCCCTATTCTTTCCTTTCAATTCTGACCTGGTTTCACTTGGACACTATATATTGTGCTGGAAATTACACTGATTTTCCAGGCTACATTCTAAGCAGCCATGCAACATCTATTTGGTTCTCTTGTGACGCTTGCTCACATAAGAAATCCAACAGCCCTGAGACATCATGCGGAAGAGGCCACATGTAGGCACCCTAGCAGATAGTTCCAGCTGGCTGAGCCTTCCATCACTCTGCCAAGGGGCAAGGCACATAAGTGAAGCACTCTTGAACTTGCCAAACTGGCCCATCTACCACCAGCTGAGTACAACTAAATGATCTCAGTTGATGCCACAAGAAGAAGAAAAAAAAAAAAAAAAAAAAACGCCCAACCAAGCCCTGCCCAAAGGCTTGACCTGCAGAATCTGTAAAACATAATAAAATGGTTTCTGTTTAAAGCCACTAAATTTAGGAGTAGTTTGCTATGCATCAATAATAAGTTTCCCATGCATTTGTCCTCGTGCTCGTCTTAAAGAAATGAGTTCATTCATTCCTCTCTGTATTCTCTCAGCATCTAAAGTAATGCCTCCTATACAATAGGTGGACTTGTTTTTACTCTACAAAGCATTGTCACACAGTACATCTCATTTGAGTGCCACCAACATTTTGTGGGTTAAGCAGAACAGGAATTATTATCCTCAGTTTTGCCAGTGGGGAAACTAAAACTCAGAGAGGTTACATGACTTGCTGTGTATCTATTAAATGGTTTAGGGAGCTAATACAATATTGAATGTCAACTGTAATTGAAAAAAAAATTTTAATTTGAAAAATAGTTTAGGGAGCCTGTAAATGCAAGACTTCTGACTCCAAAACCACTGGACTTCCCTTGTAAAATGTCCCCTCTGCACAGAGTATGGCCTGCATATGCATTTCCTTATTTCATAAAGGAAGAAAGAATGAACAAATATCTCCAAGGCTGTTAATTTCCATGATAATGAAATCTCATGTGGACTCTGGGGCTACTGATGAGGCACAGTACCCAGAGACATTCCTGAGGTCAGCATTCTCCCTCCCTGCCAACATTTCATTGACATTCTGAGGCAGACCACTCAACTGGTGCAACTTGGAAACCGCCCAGTCCTCATACCTCCTTCCTTCTGTCCCTTCCTCTTTGCCCCTCACTTTAGAGGCCTCTTCATCTGCACAAAAGACAAGTGGAGTCTCATTCCCCTCAGCACCAGAGTCAAACAACTAATATTACCCAGACAGTATATTATAATGATGACAATAAAAGAGTTAAAACCTACCCATGATAGTGATTAGTATATATAACCTGGCAATGAGAGTAGGAAATAGAAACCAAGAGATAGAGGTTTTAAAAACAGTTCTTGTTACATGGGATAGCTGAAGCCTTGAGCTGGCTATGGAAACAATGTAGGAGAAGAAAAATGGTTCTTCCCAATTGTAATTTCTCCTTTCTTAGTCCATCATCAGAAAATCTATGGGCGGCGGGATGGCTCAGTTGGTTAGCGCACGAGCTCTCAACAACAAGGTTGCTGATTCAATTCCCGCATGAGATGGGGGGCTGCACCCCCTGCAACTAAGATTGAAAAGAGCGACTGGACTTAGAGCTGAGCTGCGCCCTCCACAACTAAATTGAAGGACAACTACTTGAAGCTGATGTGCCCTAGAGAAACACACTGTCCCCCAATATTCCCCAATAAAATTTATTTTAGAAAAAGGAAAAAGAAAGTCTATGATATTTGTTTACCAGAAATTCTTCTTTAGATTATACATGTCACTCAGGTCTGAATACACAAATAAAGTATCTTTTTTTCTACAACATTAAAAACAGAAAATGATCAGTACACTGCTTTCCGAAATTTGGTGAGGGGTCTGCCTCTGATAAGCTGTAAGGCTATGAAAAGGAAAATAAGTCTTAGGAATGAGAAGCATCTGGCCATCTTGACTGTAAAGTTCGGCAGCTAAGAGTATCTGCCTCATTCTGGCCTCCAAAGCCCTGGGCTCAGAACAAATACTCATTAAGCACATTTGTAACTGAACTAAAACGAAAGGAATAGAATAAAATGTTCACATGACTCCTTTTTTATTAAGAGGCAGTATAGTATAGTATAATGTGGTATGGATGAAAAACTTGCAAATCTAGAATAAGGTTGCCTGAGAGATATCTTTGGATCTCAATCAATTAATTTGAATAATCCTATATTTCATACTCACCACCTGAAAACTGAGGGTAGGAATTTTTTATACATACTCGTATATATACTCTCTCCACCAGTGAAGCCATGTATGAAAAAGAGGATTGGGAGTTATAAAATGGGACAAAAATTTGATGTTGCATTAATAATACTAAGGCAATCATTATCTTTGGCAGAATGACTTTGGACAGAGTTGAATTTGAACCTTATCTCAATCACTTGTTAATTAGGATCTTGACCAAGCTACTTAAACCTTTTTTAGTCTCAATCTTTGCTTCTTCAAATAGAGAATATAATGGCACTGATGGCAGGTTCTCGTGAATTTTAAAATCCTCCAATGTTCTGATCACTACCAAATTTATATTCCTAGATCAGACTTCTTCCCTTCTTCCAGATTCTCATGCCCAGGTTCCAACTTGGCATCACCATTTGAATACCAACTAGGCAACTCACAGTCAAAAATCTCCAAAATATAACTTTTGATCCCCAAACTCTCTAAAATACACATCATGCAATAATCTTTTATCTTCATCCTCATCTCAGTGACAAGCATGATCATCCACCTAGATGCTTAAGCCAAAGACATCAGTCATCCTTGATTTCGCCTCCCACATAAAAACCACCTACTTTGATTCTAAATACTTCTAAAGTATATCCCAAAATTGAACCATCTCTGAATACCAAATACCAAAATCTGAACCTTAGCCACCATTACCATTTAGATCATTGAAACTGCTTTCTAATTGGTATCCCTATTATTACTATTTCATGCCAGTCTCATATGGTTATAGGCAGTTACTCTTCATTAAATATCAATATCTTCCCCTAAATTTCTCAGTCTCATCTCAGCACAGTTGGGGTCACCTCTAGGGAACATCTTCTCCAGGCAATGACTCAGGGATCCAGGCAACATCTAAGTTGTGATTATACCTTATCAACGTGTGACCTCTGTGGCACTAAAGAAAAGATGAAAGGAGAAACACAAGTTTTATGAACTCTGGAACAAGAGAAGAACCCCTTTTGCAAGCATTCCCATTTGTTAGAACTCAGGCACATGGCCTGATTATTAGCACATGGCGTTTAGGCAGGAGGTGAAATCCAGGATGACTCTGAAATCTTTGCTTAAGCAATTAACTTTGCATGAACAAGAAATAAACTTAAATTGTGTTATGTTTCTGACAATAGCAGAGCCTAGCTTATCCTGACCATAATCCATCCTTCACACAGCAGGCAGACTGACATTTCAGAATCAGAAATGATCTCATATCACTCCATATTTAAAATGCTCCCTTATCTCCCAATTAAAATAAGATCCAAACTCCTAAGCATGACCTACAATATTCTCCATGATCTGACCCCTGCTTAATTCTCTAATAATATCCTTTTACTTCTTCCAAATCAGCTAAAACAGCCACTCTGGCCTTCTTCTGTTTCTCAAACATTCCAAAATGATTTCTAGTTTAGAGCCTTTGTACACGTTCTTCCTCTAGAATTTTTCCTCTAGAATTATTCTGCATTGGTTTCTTTGCATCAGTCAGTCCTCATTTTCTCCAAAAGGAATCCTTGTCAATCTTATCTAAGTAGACTCCCCTACTAAGCCCTCCTCTATCCTATTCTTTTTTGTTTCTGAATAGTATTCATGACTGTATGAAATCATCCATTTTATTTTATATACTTGCTAAAATCTTTATAAATGTATACTTTATCCCCCCTCACTAGACTATATGCTACTTAAGGACAGAATACTTTTGACCCATTTTCAGCAGTACGCTCAGTACTTATTAAAATGCCAGGCACAAAGCAGGCACTCAATAGAAGCTAATGATTATTACTATCATTATAACAAATAATGCAGATATGCAAGCCTATTTTTATAGCTAGCTGAATTCCAACAGGGACAGCTATCCCAGTACAGACAGGTGACTGGCATGTGGATCTGAAGAATCCTCATATAAACTCATATGGAGCCTTCCCTCACCCAACATTCAGAGGAGGATTAGTTAGGCTCAGAAGCACAGGGCTCTTCCGACCCATTTTCACTTAAGAATTTGGGCATCTGATCATCCATCATGATTGGTTGAAAGGTGTGATACTTCTGTCAAAAGTAGGCCTTCCTCCCTGGCCTCATAGACTGAATGTCTTGCAACATAAAACATTTGTAAAATCTAAAAAGAAAGGAACCCGGTAATTATATGGAAAAAAATATATTTTCATGAAACAGAATATGCAATTACCTAACAAGCATGAAAATATGTTCACTCTAATAACATAAAAAGACAAGTTGTAGAGATGTTATTTTTTGCTTATAAACTATATTTTGAAAGTAAAATACCCAATGATGATACAGTGAAATGAGCAGTCATACTACAGGGTAAATTGATACTCTGGAGGATACTTGGCAGTATACATCAAGAGCCTAACAACTATCCTTCTTGACCAGTTACTTCAGTTCTTGGAAACTTTCATGGTTAAAGAATTCTACATATTAATGACAGACAAAAAAAATATCCACAAAGATGACACCAGGAACTTAAATACAATGGTGAAAACAAACAAGCAAAACGTGTACTTTAAAATCCAATTATATGAGAATTGTTAAATAGATATGGTCTACCCCACCCCGACATAACATTATGCAGCATTAAAAATTATTATTACAGACTGTAATGACATTAGAAAATGTCATGACCCTAAATGTTAGGAGGGAAATTTTCTAATTGTTGAAGAAATGTTTACTCAGTAGAAATAGGATATGATGTGTCAGTGGGTTGAGGGGAGGCCGTGGGAGACGAGGGCATGAGATGAAGGGAGATTCTGGGTGATTACCTTATTACAATCCTAAGAGAGAAGGGAGCCAAGAGTAGATGAGAATCCAACTAAATGGAGCAGAAAGTCTGGCTAAGTGTGAATTGCAAAAGCATCCGTTCTGGTTGCCCTGGTTACAGGCCTTCTTCTTTAGGTAATGGTGTTATACATGAGCCAAGTCACATGCAGATGAAATCTGCAGATATTAGGGATGAACAGGGTTGGCTCTAAGAAGTTCTGCCCTGGGGCAACTCTGGGGAAGAATTTGGGAAGGGTTTATACAGGAGACAAAGGTGACATTAAGAAGAGAGTATCAGGGTGGCCAGTTAGCTCAGTTGGTTAGAGCGCAGTGCTCTTAACAACAAGGTTGCTGGTTTGATCCCCGCATGAAGCACTGTGACCTGCGCCCTCCACAACTAGATTGAAACAACTACTTGACTTGGAGCTGATGGGTCTTGGAAAAACACACTTAAATAAAAAAACAGAAACAAAACAAAACAAAACAAAATGTATTTTAAAGAAGAAAGTAATGAGAAGGAGGAGGAGGAGGAGGAGAAGGAGAAGAAGAAGAGAGTCACATTCCAAACAAGAATGTACTGCAGCTGAAAGCTTGAGAACACCAGATCTGTTGTCACTCCCACTAAGGTCATCCCATTACTTCAGTGAGTCCACATGCCTGCACCTATTCAGTCTGGTGCCTTCTTACACTGGAGAGGAAACCTCGGTTCCAAAAAATAGTACAGCTCAATCTCCTCAGTGTCTTTTGGGGTCAATATGGGTGAAAGGTGGGGAATCAAGATTTCACAATTTTAAAAAGAAACAAAAAAGACAAATGATAAACATAGTCTTATCACAACCATATATATTTAACATCTGTAGTATGGGGATATATAATAATAGACACAAAAGTCGATGATTCCTTAAGTAATGAAATTATTGCTGAATTTTTTCTTTAGAATTCAACGCATTGTTGAAAATTTTATGAAAGTTTAGTTGGCCCCCATGCTCACTGCAGTATTATTTACAATAGCCAAGATACGGAAGCAACCTAGGCATCCATTGATAGATAATGCATAATTGGATAAAAATGATGTGACACATATGTATATAAATACACGCACACACACATAGGAATATTACATACCAATAAAAAAGAATGAAATCACGCCATTTGTGGCAACATGGATGGACCTAAAGGGTATTATGCTGAGTGAAATAAGTCAAACGAGAAAGACAGATACTGTATGATTTCACTTATATATGTAATCTAATAAAACAAAACAAATGAACAAACAAAACAAAACAAAAATAGACTCATAGAAACAGAGATCAAACTGACAGTTACCAGAGGGAAGGGGGTTAGGGAATGAGTGAAAAAGGAGAAGGGGAATAAGAAGTACAAACTTGTAGCTAAAAAATAGAATTCAATGAATTTAAAAACTTTGTATAATGAGCCTGACTTGCTTTTATGATGAAAAAAAAATAAGCTGTAATTTTAAATTAAGCTATGCATTTATGCAAGAAGGCTCAGTTCTTGTAGCCAAGAAGCCCAGGGGTATTGCCATGTCGGTGACCAGCTAAAAGTAATTGCCCCCATATTTATGTTAGTCAGCCTCCTCTGACTGGCCAGGACAGAGGCCACATCGGCCTTCTCAGAGGCCTTTCTTTAATCCACATTCTTTAATGCATCTTGGAACAGACAAACTATACAAAGAGTCGATGTGCCCCTTGAGTGTATTTTTATGATCCTTGAAATTGGTACAAGACCTAAAGCACACATAATCCCAGCCCTCAGGCCCCTTATGATTTAGAATTGTTGGGAAACACATCCCTGAGCCGGCACTGAGCTCATACTCTTGGAAACATACAGAGTTCAGAAATCCTGACCTGCACTTGCAGGGTAAAGGTTGAGATGTGTCTAACCACCTTCTGCAAGGTTGGTTAGGCCTTGTTGGCAAGGTCACCTCGTGCTGTGGTCTCCACATGTCCTGGACACTATTCCTTCAGTGAAAGAATGTTAAACTTTAAAAGAGTACCTAAATTCTTATTTATGAAAAATATACATATATACTAATATGTTGTATATATTATAAAATATATATAAAGTAGAATTTTACAAGTTGAGATACAGATAAAATAAATTATTCTTAGATACACTGCCACACTCGACAGATCATATTATTACGGAATGTTTCAAGACCCATTTTACACTCAAGGTGAGGTTCATTATTAACCATTATAAATTGAATTTGCTACCTTAAATAGTTCTATTAACAACTTGGAATTTTTTAACCAACTTCCTATTGCATCAGAATATCTTTTCATTATTTTTACCTTATAATGTGGCTGACAGGCAGCTCAGACTAAGATCTAGAGAAATGTCCACTCCTCCATTTTCACATGGTTAGCTGTGTTTGCCTTATTACTAGTATTACCTCCAATCTGTAAATTATTAACAGGTAACTTTTAAGGTGCTCCCCCCATTGTCTAAGGACTATTTTAGTTAAAATTCAAAATTATCCATGAACCCCTTAACAGGAAAATATGAATTACATATATTATAATTTATTGAAATCAAATAAAAACTTGGGTACTCAGCAAACCCTGTGTTCTGAAATCCCTACATTTCCCTTGGGATACCTCACATTCCACATATCAATGCTGTGTACACTATGAGCAATGGACCAATGCCAGTCCTCACACTGGTTCTAGTCCTCAATAAGTGGAGAAATCAAAAGCAAGTGTTCATAAACATCTAGCAATTTTACAGATTACAGTGCAATCTAATTTAACCAAAAGAGAGAGGAACTTATATTGTGTATGTCTTTTATTTCATTTTACCTTTTTAGAAATTAATTGTATTGTACTTCCTGAAAATCCTGGTTGGTGGCAGATTGAAAATCAAACAAAGTCATCCTTTCTCACAGACGGCTGAGAGGTACCGCCCCGTGTGAACGAGCATAGACTGACAGTGTGGGCAGAGAGAGGGCACCTCCAAGCTTACAGGCAAGGCTGCGGCCAAGGCTGAATAATTAGGCTGGTAAAGACACAACAAAACACTTTCAGATTCAGACATTTTTATAGTTATGTAGGCAGAGAAAGGAAGAAGACCAAATGTGCTAGCTCCCTGGGTACTCTTTACCAAGCACGGAAACAAAACGGTCTGGAGGACTGTAACACAAATGGTGGGATATCCTATTGCGCAGGAGCCAGTTCTAGACTTCAGTTAAGCGGTTTTATAGCCTGCAGCTATCCCCTATGTACAGAGAGCCGTGTAACTCATCAGAACCTGAGAAGCAAGGGGAAACTGTCTCAGGACCAGCCCCCCAAGAGAAATAGGGAGGGGAGTAGGAGATGACCTCCTGGCAACTCTTCCCAGACCTCCCTTCTGCTCGTGTTACAGGAGGCTCACAAGGCATCCCACCTGGATTTACGTTAGCTGCAGGTCCAGTCTTTGCCCACGTGGCCTATCGGGATCCATGCAAGGTTGTCAGGCATCACGGCAGAGCCATTCCCCTACAAGCATCAATGTCAATTATATAGCAAATATTGTAAAGCTTCATTTTCTTCTCAAGTCTTAGGAAATGTAACGTTCTAATTATATTCTCTCTCACCCAATGGCCTATTTCGCTCATGCGATCACTGACCTAATGAAATCCCCAAATGATGTCAGAATCCACATGACAGCAGCCTAAATGCCTGCTTACATACTCAACAGATTGGGGGATCGGGGCTCACCTCCATCAAAGGTGTCATTTTCCAAATCTGGGCAATGATTCAGACTTATTTCTTCTACTGAATCATCAATATATTCATTAATTAAACAAACATGTATTGAAGCTGCCACATGCCAGAACCTGACAGGCAGAGATCACAGAGATGAATGAAGCGTAGTCTCTGTCCTTGAGAAATTTATAATCTAGAAGGGAGAAAAGTACAATGATATAAAGTAATTAAAATCATGGGTTCCATATACAAAGAGGGTTTGTAGAATATACTGTGGAAAGACAGAGGGAAGAAAATCCTCTGAGCCTAGAAGACCAGAGAAAGGTGTGACAAAGAGAGTGACATATGATACTAAAGAGTGAACAGGATTTCCCCAAACAGAACAGAAAGGTCATTGCTCCTTAAAGGAAAAGCATGCACAAACTAATGGAAGTAAAAGAATACGCCATGCTCAGAGATGCCCCCTCTCCCAAAAAAGGGGGACCAAAAAAAGTCCCTCTTTCCTTGAGTTCCATCCAGTGGACCAAGAAAGAGACAGCAAGACATAGTGGAAAGAGGTTGTCGGGCTTCAGAGTGAAACTTAGGATACAATTCTAGTGCCTCCCCTTATACACTGCATGACCTTGGGCAAGTAATTTAGCCTCTTTGATTCTGTTTATTCACCTGAAAGTATAGCTTAAAAGTCATTTACAGGATTAAGGTAGACTGTATATAAACTGACTGGCATATTGGAGGCACTAAATTTATTTCTATCGTTATGATTTTCCTTTAATCATTTGGGTTACTTTTGAATCAGTCTAGTCTTTCTAGCACAACAGCCCTTCTGGTATTTGAAGCAGCCAAATGGTGTGCCCGTGAGTTTTTAATCTTCTCACCAGCTCCTCACAGTGCTTTTTTATAAGGCATGGTTTTGAGTCGCCCTTTTCCAAACAGCCCAATTTTACTTCGCACTTTGGGAGAGGGGCAGCTAGAAAGGGCCAGGACTCCAAGCTTGGTCTGACCTGGGTAGGTGTTTCAGTTACCTATTGCACCAAAATAAACTACCTCAAAATCTAGTGGCCTAAGACAGCTACAATTTATTATGTCAAGTAATTCAATGGGTTAATGGGGTCCTTTGTGGGACTTCATTCAGCTGGTGGATCAGCAGAAGGGCTGAGAAGCCCAGGCCTTACTCTCCAGGTGGTTTTCATCCTGGCTCTTCCGAAGGTGTCCAGCTCAAGACAGTGTCCCAGAGTGCAACACGAAAGCTGAGCTGCTTCCTGAGGCTGTGGAACTCCCACAGTCACTTTTTGTCGAAGCTTGGCTGTGCCAGAGGCCAGTGAGGGAGTGTCTGCCGAAACCCTTAGCCCTTGGGTTTCTCCTCTGTTGGCGTGATCTATTTCTCATGCCTTAGACCCTGCACTTAGCTCAGGGCACATCGCAAAAGTTAGACCCTGGAGGCCCCATACACAAGTAGCTGGCAGACTGTAAGTACATTTTGATCAAAAAGTGCAGTTACCACCCCATAAGCTTGAAAACTGCTAATTGCCTCTGCCTCCCCACTGTACATTGTAGCTGGGAATGGTGCCTACCTCATGAGGATGTCTTGAGGGTTAGAAGAGTTCATATTTGTACAGTACTCAAAATAGCACTTATATGCTTATTGACGACATCAATAAAGAAGGAACAAACGGCTCAGTGGACAGGACAAATGGATAAATGGCTGGATACCTGTTTACATTATGTGAGGAATGAGAGCGAGAGGGACGGATAGAGGGGTGGGAGAGAGATGCCCACAATGAGGCGCGTTCCTATAGTGCCCAGCTCATGGCTGAGTATTAATAAGTCCTTGCAGCTATGGGAAGGGCTCTGAGAGATCAAGGTGCCACCATCTAATTTTAGGATGAGCTGACTTGAGGGGCAGGGCCAGGACACAGACCTGTGTAACTCACAGAGTGAGTTCTTCCTAGACCTTTCCTATCCAGGTCGTCAAGATGTGGGGCCCTTGGAGGAGCACATATGCTGAACTGAGGAGCCTGCCACCCTTGGGGAATCCAACAGAGCAGGGGAGTGTGCCGTCCTCTCTTCGCGGGCTCTGGCATGGCACTTCCGCTCAGGCACACCTGGACAGCAGCGCAGGGAGCCCTGAAGGCAAAGCAGACCTGAAGACACCTGTGACGGGGGCTCTGACACTGGGTCCTCCAGTACCCCACTCACTACACGCTCCATCACAGGCCTTCGGCACAACGTCAATGCCTCTGACACCTCTTTGAGGCTCAGTCGCCCTTGATCCCTAGGAAGCAGCAGCTCCCACTCAGGAACACCTTCCTGCTCATTATCTGTGGGTGAGAGGGAAAGGCTTGCCCATGGCCCAACCAAAGCTCACTCCTGACCCAGCCGCAAGAAAGCGAGCTGGCCCTGCTGCTACTGTGGTGAGAAGTGTCGGACGCCAAGAAGTGCTGATGCCCACTCTGCAAAGGGGGGTGGTAAGGACAGAAAATCCTCGCAGCTGTCTTCTGTGGGGTTTGGCATGCACAGAAACAGGCATGACGGCTTTTGATAGGGGAGGCGAGGAGGTGCTACCAGGTCTGGGTGGTCTTACGAACTTTCAAAGCATCCCCAGGGAGTGGCTGCCCCTGTTGTTGGAGGAAGGCTGCGAAGGAGCTGAATTGGGACAGAGTTCAGCAACAGTTTGAACAGTGTGACAGAGCCTGCCTGGGGACGCGGAAGCATGGGCGCAGGAGGCAAAGCTGGGCCAAGTACTGGGTATGGAGGTTGAGCTGAACCAGGTTCCAGATCTAGCTGCACTCCAAACATGCCTGTGAATCTAAGCTATGTACTTAAATCTCTAAGCCTCAGTTTTCCTACCTGCAAGGCGGGGACAATCACATTACCTGCAGTAAGAGTATATGATAGGGCTGCTAACAAAAAAGTGTCTGGAACATTCAGTAAAGCCTGCAGCATGCCCCTAGCTGGGAAGTAGTGTAAGGGGGACTGTAAGTGCCCACCAGACCCGGAAGGCAGGTGAGCAGGGCCGGGCGCATGTATCTCGGAACTCCTGGCCCAGCCTCACACGAGCTGACCGTCCTGACAGAGGACATCCTCGCAGACCACCGGCAGAGGGGCCAGAGGGCAGCAGTTAAAGTGCCTCTCTGCACTCACATTCCTTGATTCAGTTTCTGTGTCTGCCACTTCCCAGCTGTATCGTTTTGGGCAAGATCCATAGCCTCTTTATACTTCGGATTTTTCATCTGTAATAGCTGTTTCAATTATCTTTCACTGCATTATCAAACAATTGAGAACCGTCGTGGCTTCAGAGAGACATAATTTTCAATCATTTTATTTATTGTCTCATGCTTTTGCAATCTGGGCAGAGCTCAGCAGTAGCTCGTCTTTGCTTCATGCGGCATCAGTCAGGGAGAATCAATGCGGCCACAGGATCTGCTTCCGAGACGGCGTCACGCACACGGCTGGCAAGGTGGTGAGGCGACTGCCTGGGGCTCGGCGGGAGCTGTGGCTGGAGCTCCAGCTTCCCTTCACATAGCTTCTCCCCACTGCTGAGCACGGCGGCCTCAGGCTGCTCAGGTGGCTTACACCGCAACTGGTTTCCTCCAGAGTGTGAAGTGAAGGCTGCCAGGTGTCTGAAGGTTGAGGTCCAGAATTGTCACAGCTTCAGTTCTGCCACATTCTATTGATTAAAGCAAATCCAAGGACGCCCAGGTTCAAGGGGTGGGGACTACAAAAGGGCGTGAATCCCTGGAGGTGTGGTTCACTGAGGACCCAGAAGGGCAGCTCAGCACAGTCCCATATCCCTCGTAAGGTGTGGAGAGGATTAAACGTATTCGTGAATCTGTAGTACTTGTCCAGGTGTGACTGACTTACTCATAGTGAGAGGAAGGGTAGCACAGTGGTCAAAACTAGGGATTCCAGCCAAATTGCAGGGGTCCCACCACTCACTAACAATGTGACCTGGGACAAGCCACTAAACCCCCAGGAACCTCGAAGTCCTCGGCTATAAAATATAGATAATAATAGTGCTTGCCTCTAAAATTGTTGTAGGGATTAGATAAGTGGATGTTTGCAAAGTGTTTAAAACACTTTCCCAACACTGAAGTGCCTAGCATATAGTAAACACAACAGAAGTGTTGTTATTTTAATCCTCATCAGAGCCAATTCCAATCTGAGTCGTTCCCTGGATCAAGTGGCCAGCATCAGCACTCCCCACAAAGCAAAGTGACTTCTACAGACGCACTGTCTTCTGCCTAGATCCTCAATGTCAGTCAAGGTCAATGAGTGCCATTCCTGCCCTCTGCCACCCTGGTGCTCACTGTCAGGCAGCCCACTCTCATGGGCCTTACTGTCGCTCCTGGACCAGCTTGGCCTGCTGACATCCTTACAACCCCAGAGCTTGGTCAGGCAGCTGAATGCTTCCATTCTTGAGGACGATCTGCAGCTCCACCCAAGCTGGTCCCCACCACTCATCTTATTAAAAAGGGGTGGACTGTATTTCTTCATGAAGAACCAACTCCCTCTTGAGATATGACTTCCTGACTTTTCCTTGACTAATCACTACATGGAAAGAAACAACATTCGATAAACAGAGAGAACTGTTCTCCTGGGTGGTAAAAGGCGATTTGCACACTGATAGAAAAATAACATTTTTTTACCCAATCCATAATTAGGTCTTGAAGAAACAAATTAAGTGAAGGCAAAATTATGTGTCTTTGAAGCATGAATACTGATCTGCATAATGATGTACATTTAATGATTTTAATTTCCAAGGGAAACTATTTTCAAAATGAGTTTGGAAAATGTATTTTCCCTTCAATTCTATGTCTACAAAGTGAAATTCCCAGGCCTGGGGTTGCATTGCCCCAGCCTGCAATCCTACCTAATTAGTGATGACATTTTAAACTTAAGACAGCAAAAGTGTCTTGCACCTCTGAGGACACCCTGCCATGCCAAGTAAAGAATTAGTGCAGGAAACGGTCCCCAAAGCATGGCACCTTGGGACTGGCTCTCTTGTCCCATAGTACCACCACTTCCTCCAGTCTCCACACCCAAGCCTTCTCAGTGGGACCCTTGATAATAACCATCATTGTTGCTATGAACACATAAAACAGCATTTTGACAATTTTTGTTTGTTTTTGTTGTTTTGTTTGTTTGTTTGTTTTGTCAGTAGCACTGTAGCTTACCTCATTGGAAAGTGGTGTCACAATAGGAAAGTTGGAATCAGACAGCCCTGACTTAAGTTAGTTCAGCTACACATGAAAAACATGGGAAGTGCTAACCTTCAACAGTTTTTGACCTCTACGGATGGCAATTGTATATCATTCGACTTTATTAAATGCTTACATAACAGGTTTCAGATGGTATTACTATTATGAATTACATGATTTGGGCAACTCAGCTAAATGGAGACAGAACCACCTATTTCTCAGGTTTCTGGGAGAATAGGATGAAATTATATGAGATAATATGCTTAGCACTCTGCCTGACACACCAGCTGCTTTGTGAGTTTGGGGTTTGCCCCATTTGGGGTTTGCTGCCCAAAAAACTAAATTAAGTCAGCAGAAGTCATAGGCACCTGGTACCCCTTTCTGTTTAAGCCTGTCGATGTCTTGTAAAAGCAACCAAGGGTGTTCACACTCATTGTATTAGCGAGTGAGACAGAGGTTGATGATAAGTGTACATTGCAACTCTCTCCATGGTTTCTCAAGCACAGCTTCCCAGTGTTCCCATTTCTCTCTCCTAAGAAAGAGATCCATAAGGTAAGAATTATTCCTGGATTTTCTGTGTGATAGCCGTTCTTGTCTGTACTGATTTGGGGATCAGGGTCCTTGGTAAAATACCCCAGTCAGGGAGAGATGCGTCTTATGGACACCAAAGCCTAGCAGGGCCATTGAAGCCCACCCATGGCAGTGAGGTTCTCAGCCAAAAGCGAGGCACATTTGCCCCTGTCCACTCATGCCCATGAGATTAGGCTTCAGGCCCGCAGCACTGACAATCCAATAAGAGAACCTCTAACCTGAAGTTCAAGGTCCTGGCTTTTGGGTCCATAACAAATGCTTTGTCTTCAAAAAATAAAGAAACTCCAAGCTCAACGGAACAAATAAAAAGTAACTTTTTTCATGGGTATCCCAGGAAGGACCCGCCAGGCATCTGCCATATGCTATTTCAGTTTGTTTCTCTCAAAGATGCCCATGGCCAGTTTACAATCCTCATTGAGACCCAGAGAAGCCAGCTTCCTAGCTCCTGATCACAAATCAAGTGGAAGCTCCATGCTTCAAACACTGACGGTTTTATCTTCAGAGTGTTATAGATCACACCCCCAAACTAAAGATAGCAGCTTTGAGGGCAGCTTGTTTAGGCTTTAGCACAGTTAGGGGTATAGAGAGGAAGAATTGACTCCTGTTGTTTCCAATTTTTGATCATTCATCAAACAAATATTTACTGAGCCTTCTTTATGCAGGTGCTGCGCGGGGGCACTGGGGAGCCAATGCTGAGTAAAGGATATGGTCAATGCTCTCACGGCGGGGGTGGGGGGGGTGCGCACAGTGTGCAGAGGTAATAGGCACATAAATGAGCAATAATGTTGTGCTGTGCAAGTTAGTGCATGGCACCCAATGTGGGGCCATCTGGGGAAATCCTCTGAAGGAGAGCGAATGGCAGTAGTTCTAGAGGTAAAGTGTTAGCTTAGCCAGCCAAAGGGAGGAGGTGGGATGGGGGCCAGCAGACAGACCTGACATGGGTCCCCAGTAGGTCAATCTCTGATATCACAAACTCCAAAAACTTTCCAATCCACAATGCCATGGTCCATCTGTCCACCAGACACTGGCCATGCCACCCCCATGCTCCCCAAAACACAGACACACACACACACACACACACACACGCACGTGTGCGCCCGCACGTGCTCACGAAGTTCCATTCAGCAGCTCTCTTGAGTATTGCAAACTGAATTCTGCAATTAGGAAGAGGTAAGGATACCAGAAGAACCATGAACAAAAGAAATGCTTAAGATAGGGAAACATTTTTATCAGCCTACTTGAAATGTAGTTTGCTCCTCTCCAATATGTTGCAAACATTGAAAAGCCTTTCCAAATATCTCACACATCTGCTGAGTGGGCCGAACGCCCCTCCCATTCACTCCACCCACAATCTGTATCCATCAAGCCGCATATTTAGCGATGCTCGATTACAATATGTATTAATTTTGCACCACATTCCTCAATCAAGGGCCTGTGCTGGGGCAGTCTTTTCCCCACTATCCTCTGGGTGTGCATGGTGATGCCAATGAAATGCACGTGCATGATAATTAAATTTGGCATAATTGCTTTTCCAAATGATCACCGACACTCCATTGTTCTGAAAGGATTAATCCTCAGAGCCTTCCAAACACAGTCTGTTTCCTGGGTCTAAATGAGATTTCAAAGAATGTAATTCATAATAACCACAATCCCTAATGCACACTTTAATATATCCTTTCTTTGTTACAGTCATTTGCTGGTAAAATCCCACTGAATTAGAATTCTCCCAGGGTGCTGAGCTACCTGTCTGCGGCTGCCAGCTGTGCTGTCACAAACATTCCACTGTAGAGCTGGACTGAGCAAGTCACTCCCCAGACTGCCCACATGCAGGGACTCTGCTGCAATCAGCTTCCTCCTTTCTAGCTAAGCCCTGGACTACTCCACATGCCAGGAAGAAAGAACAGACTGCCTGCTCCCTTCCTGCTGGCCAAAAAAGTAAATGGTAACTGGGTTTTGCCAGGACAGAGGGAAGGTAGTGGGAAGGAGACGAGAACCCCCAGTCTTAAAGTTGTAACAATGCAGGACAATCAGGTTGGAACATGTGACAGAAATGCGTGCTTACTGTGCGCCACGTGATTTCCCAGGTGCCTGAGATACATTAGCTCACCGATTAAGCAGAACGATCCCAGCAGACAGCTATGTCCACCTCCCCGCCCCCTTTAATGCATGAGACCTCTGAGCAACCTCAGCACTAAAACCAAACCTAAAGCCACACACTCAACATGGGGCAGGGTTAGAATTTGCAACTGTATCTATGGGGCTAGATATTTCAGTATTCTCTCTCTGAAAACAGGGAAACCACAGTAGAACACAGAGCGTCTGGGGAAGTGGGGTGGACAGCAAACCAGCAAAGACCTGTGGCCAGAGGAATACGTGCCAAGCTTCTTCAGAAACTGAGACCTGACGTTCAGGAGGACAGGAAGGGGGCGCTAGACTTTTGGTCCCCATTGTCAGTGACCCTGAGCCAGATGCCCATACTGTAGCCACAATCCCCATTCCTCTGTGTTCCTGCTCCCTCGTGTTCTGTGTTCTGCTCCTCGAAAGAAAGGATGCCATCACTATCTGCCCAAGGATGCCCATCGCGACAGCAGTTCTCAGCTACATTTTCTCTTATGAAGAGAAGGTGCAAAGATAAAACTTCTTTGTGAGGCTGTAAGAGGGGAGGCCCATCGCCCCACCCTCACGGAAGTCTCCCGGCATACTGATGTCTGACACTCAATGTTCCCAACACACCTGACCACGCACCCCTACCCCAACACCTTCTGACTTACACACGGCAACTTGTCTCATAAAACATTTCCCAAATGCTAGGTCAATTTCTCATAGCAGCACCAATTTATACGGTTAAGAAAACTCCAAGCAACAAAACATTACCCGCAGACATTACCATTGTGGGTCTCATTTATAATACACATTTTTACCCTCATCACTGGAAATGGATAGCACAAATGGCATTCACAAGAAGACTTGGAAATTCCTGCAGTTTTAGACAACAGCCTCTGCATTAGTTAGAATCTTGAGTATTTAGACAGATCTGAATATGTATAACATTTATTAACTGTAACATTAGCTCTGACATTTCAATTTAATCAGTGTTACTACAGATAAGTAAAGTAATTCTCTCATGCTCAGACATAAACAGTATTATCTTTTCATTTCCAAAAGGTACCATTTTGTGATCTAAGATGCTCGGAGAATAATTTCATCTCTGTGTGGGGAGGCAGCTAAGGAAAATCCGGCAAAGTCTCAACAAGGCTGCATTTGGAGATTAAATAATACATAAATTACAGAGGAGGCCACAGAGAAGACCTCTGCAGATTGCTGGATGCTTCCACATTGGTTCTTAATAAAAGTTAAATAAATATGTTTTCTGCCTGCAGAAATTCAGTTTGTTCAGGAACAGGCTGAGGAGCCTCTGATATGGTGAGCTTTTCCGGAAGAGGTGACAAAGAAATGATCCGAAACGCTCAATAAATCCTTCCCGGACCAAGGGGCAGCTGCATTGAATAGTCAGAGAGATACAGTGTCTTTCTACACTGCTGGGGAATTTTCTGCAGGTGATTGTTCTAAAAGGGCAGCAGATTTAATGAATGCCAACTATAATTTTATATATATAATGTGATGGTTCAGTGTGAGGTCGGAGGGATAGTGGATGGGGGGAGGGGGGTTCACAGTATGAGGGATATAAATGATGAACGTCTAAGTATTACCTTGTTTTGTACACCTGAAACTAATAAATAAATTAATTAATAAAAAAAAAAAAAAAAAAAAAAAAAAAAGGGCAGCAGAGTCCCGGTGACAATTAGGAAGGGTACACCTGGCAAATGAACCCACTGCAGGGCCCACCTGGCACTTTGGGGCAGCATTCACAAGGCCTGAGAGAGACCCTGCAGGGACAGCGGGAGCAGGTCCAGCTGACCAAGGCTTCCCTAGTCCCCTAAGAGCCAGCCTTCTTGGTGTGGAGAAATTCAGCCACCTGGGCTGCCTCAGGTGGTCCACAGGCATCATACGGCCCAGAGCTAAGTAGCGCCCAGGACATGATGGGGGTGAGAGGAATGTCCAACCCCTGCTATGGGGTTGTCCAGAGTCCTTGAATGCACTTGTGGACTTTATTCCTAAATCTACTCTGACTGCGTTAGTGAACCTGTGTCCTCCCGTGGGTCCTCCTCACCTACTCTGGTCCTTACCTTCACTCCACTCACAGAAGGCTGCTGGGGTTTGCTTTCATTTGAGCTTACACTCTGGTTAATGTTGAATGTTAGCCAGAGTGTGGACCCAAGCACGGTTCAAGCAAAAGAGAAGAGGAAAATTGAAAACAAAAATAAGTGATTACAGATGATGCAATACAGAATTATACACCTGAAATCCATGCAACTTTACTAACAATTGTCACCCCAATAAATTTTAATTTAAAAAAAAATCAGGATCACTAAATTCAAAATTCGACTTGTCTGAAGTCAAGACCTTTATGATTCTAAAACATGAAGGGTTGTTGGACTATACTCATATAGCACAAATGCAGCAGAAATTTTTCTTGGTCCCAATGAGGACAAAGCAAGTGGTTGGATAATCTTTCAGAATGGCCAGTGTGTCTTTATACCTGGTATTTATTTAGAGCTTATGATGTCCCAGGTTCTGCACAAAGCAACTGATGTATATCTCATTTAATCCCCAGAACAATCCCATATATATTATTATGATGATCTCAATTTTCAAGCTGATGAAACTGAGGTTCAGAGACGTTAAATAACTAGTTCAGGGTCACACTGCAATAACATGGGACCCAGTGTCTGCTTCTGAATCCCATGTTGAACCCCCAGGAGGCATGGGAAGAGATCCTGGCTACCCCATGGAGCTCTGCATGGAGACAGAGGTTTAACTAAAGGAAATGGCTTAGGCCTCAGGGCCCTTCTGCTGCTCTGGCCTCACCAATTGCTTGGAAGGGGCTCTAGCTATGGCTACCATGCCCCTTTGATTTTGTAAAACTGGCGAAGGAAGATACTTAACTGAAATCAGTGAACACTGCTGTTCTACTCCTACTCCTTTTAGCCACATTTTCTCTTATATCTACTGATGCTGGAGCAGCTAGTAGTGATTTGGAGAAGCTAAGTTTTGGTATGTTTGGTTTGAGTTTAGTGACATACATTTCCATGGTCTAACAATACTTCTGTGCATAGTGAACTTACTGCCAGCTTTCCCAGGGTGGCGATCCAGGATTTCTTTTAACCACCCTGTGTGCCAACTCATCAGGCCTCTAATCACCAAGGTGAACAGACCAGGTTGTGTCATGGCAATAGATGGCCCTGGAAGTACGTGGCAGTGAAGGAGAAACAAGGTTTGAAATAAACCACGTCAGAAGCCAGCCATGGAGAAATCTTCCCCATTTTACAACTCACATGTGAAAAACTAAATTTGACAATAATCTTAAATTTACAAGTCCTTAACAATGATAAGAAGCTGAATAAGACTTTTCTAAACAAATAATAAAAAGCTTTAATCAACTATACTAAAGGAAAGATTTAATTATCTATTTTCACTATAGAACATGGAATTCAAAAATATCATCAGGTGAACAGAGGATTAAACAGTAGCCAAAAAAATAGGGGGAAAAGTCTTATAGAACTGTGTGCCAGGCATTGTGTGTGTGTGTGTGTGTGTGTGTGTGTGTGTGTGTGTGTGTGTGAGAGAGAGAGAGAGAGAGAGAGAGAGATATTTTGTTGTATTTGTCAGCTTTTTCATATATTTTTAATGATTTGTTTTATGATTTATATTCCCAGTAAATAAATATTCACTCTCATGCCTGATTTTATATTCACAACTTCACATTCTTTCCTTAAAAAAAAAATCCTCTGAAATTGCATAACTTCTTGTCTCACAAAACCTGGATCCACCCTGCCTGCAAAGTTAACCAGAAGGGAAGGATCTTCTACTCCACTGGGTAAAGATACATCTATGTGCCTCCTATTTCCTGCAATCAAATACACATATGATGTGATAGTGAATTCCAATGAGATCTGGAATTTCTTTATAATGAACATTTGGACCTTTGGGAGAATTAGAGCCCAGAACTTGGTATCAGGAGAAGCTGGGTCTTTCATAGGCAGCATTTTATCTTATTGTAAAGGTTGTAACTAATATCCCCTTTTTGCTTTGCCTGCTAGTAAATGTGCAGCCAAATTTGTGTGCAATTTAGCAATTGTACTAACTCACAGAATTCATACTTCCTATCCTCCTCCCACACCATCATCTCTCACTCCCAGCTTTATTAAGTTCTTGTCCTTCATTATCTAGGCTCCAATTCCACCAGTTTTTTTAATCTTTTTTGGGGTGTCTTTAGCTGCTTCCAATTCTTTATTGAATAAGATTTGCGACAACATGGATGGACCTAGAAGATATTACGCTAAGTGAAATATGTCAGACACAGAAAGACAGATCCATATGATCTCACTTATATGTGGAACATAAACAACAACAACAACAAAGAAACAAAAAAACCTAGAAACAGACTCATAGATACAGAGAACAAACTAATGGTTGCCAGATGGGAGGGGCATTGGCGGGCTGGGTGAAAAGGTCAGGGATTAAGTAAAAATTGGTAATTACAAAATAGTCACAGGGATGTAAAGTACAGCATAGGGAATATAGTCAATAATGCTGCTTCAACTATATATAGGGCCAGGTGGGCACTAATCATGGGATCACTTCATAAATTATAGAAATGTCTAACCACTATGCTGTACTTTACATCCACTATGCTGTACTGTACACCTAAAACTAATATAATGTTAAATGTCAACTGTAATTGAAAAATAAAAATAGAGTAGAAAACAATGCAAATACATTAAAAAGCATATCTATATACAACAAGCATGCTTATTTTTATAAGGGGGAAATAAACTTTATATAGAAATGCATAGATAGGCAAATAGGATCCAGAAGTTCTGAGCCATCTCCGTTTTTCTGGAGTTTTCTGCTTGTTGTTAATCATTCCTCTGGCAGTTGATGTTGAATGGGGGAGATGGAAAGGGGGAACGTGGAATTCATGGGAAGGAAGTGGGCATCCCTTCAGTACTTTCCTATGCCTGACAGCTCACCTTCTCCTCTGTCTTTAGGCTCTCCCTTCCCAAATATGGCCCCTATTCCATCTGCCAATATTTCTTTTGGCTGGCAGCACCCACCCTGTCCTGAGGCAGAATCACTCTGTAGAAATCAGCAAGCCATGAGCTATTGGTTGAGAGCTCTCTGCTTGCACTCAGCTGTGACTAGTGCTATGACTGTAGCCACCACCACGAAGACACATCTGGCACAGCTGGCCTTTATGTTGCTTTCTGTAGGAAAAAATCCTGTTGCCAAGGGAGGCAACCACAAAGGCTTGGGAAGCAGGTGACGGAGTTACTATGCTTGGCACAGTAATCCCAAAGAGAACAGGGAATGCAAACACCAGAAGCCTTGACAGAGAGATGTATCACCTTCCTAGGAAATCCCAGGCTAACATCCATGAAGGCAGGATGAAAGTTGAGAATGTTTTGCCCTTAACCAAACCTTACGTACAGAAAATATGAATTACTCAATAAATAGTGTTGGGACAACTGGGTGACCATCTGGACAAATATTAAGTGGGATCCAATCTTCATACAAGGCACACAACATACCAGGATGAATTCCAAAGCTTTAAATGAATTAAATTGAAACTATAAAAATACTAGAAGAAAACGTGGAAAAACTACTTAAAATCTCAGCCATGAAAAGAAAAGAATGCTAATTAGGCAGCATGAAAACCTTCCATGTGGCAAAAAATAATAATAATGACAATAAAAAAAATCTAACAATATTTTGGGGGAAATATTGGCAATGTTGAAATTACAACATAAAGGGTAATCTCCCTGATGTTTAAAAATATCTACAAATCACCGAGAAAGAGACACATCAACAATCCAGTTTTTAACGTGGAAAAATTACATGAATAGCAATTAACAGAAAAGGTAAAACAAATGCCCCTAAAACATTTGGAAAGATACACAGCCTCATGCAGGATAATGAACATATAAATTTCTATTCATCTGTTACTATTTTTCAAGCCTATCGGGTTGGCAAATACCTTAAAGGTATCTGGAAGGCATTGTGTTAACAAGGCAGCAGGAATCGGGTTTCTCCATACATTGTTGGTGAACGTAGGAATTGACTTGACCTCTATAGAGAGGGCAACTCGGCAACGGTTAGCAAAATTACACACACACCAATTCTCCTAACCAGCAATTCTATTTCTAGGTATTTATCTTAAAATTATTCTCACACACTTGTGAATTAATACATGTTCAATGGTATTCATTCAATGATGTTTTCACTAGCCAGAGATTGGAAACAGCCTAAATGTCCCTCATTTGAGTACTACTAAAATTAAAAATCACACTCCATTTACTCACAGGAAAGTGCTGCAGCTGGAAACAGACAAAAACAAAACAAAACAAAAATGACAGTAATAAACCTCTAAAAAAAGAATCAAGAAGTTCTATCCGAACTCATATAAAAATAACACCAAGAATATCGGTAAATATGGAAATGGGGTTAAGATCTATATATTCTTATTTGTTTGTATATGATTTAATAATTATATGTAAGAAACTAACAACATTCGCTATCTATTCAGGCAAGCAGAAAGTAATAATTAACCACATAAGCGTTATCTTATTTGTTGGAAGGGTAGAGAGGAGAATTTTCACTATATACTTTTTTTAACTTAGAAATGTTTTAAACCCTGTGAATATATTACGTCATGAAATAATTTACAAATTAAAAAAATTCTAACCAGTTGAACTTTAAAAATAATATTTGCCTGAGTTTTATACCATCAGAAACCAGTCAAATGCTTTCTGTTGGTGGTGTCATTAGCGAGGTGGCCAGTTAGAAACTGCAGACGGAAAGACTTGGGTGTGGCCTCCTGACCTTGACACTGACCTCCTCCACAAGCTCGGGCACAGCACTCCACAGCCTGGGCCTTGCATGCCGGGAGGAATGGTGGTAAGTCCTCTGAGCTCTGAGGGAACACTATCAAGATGCAGCAAGCAGCTCTTGATGCTGCTGGTCCAAGAATGGGCACCTAACGTCTGTACATAAAATAAAAACTGATCCTCAAAGCTATCCTATTTATACATAAGAAAAATGAAATTATTAGATAAATTACATGATTTCTTCCACAAGAGACATGGAACAGACAATTGACAGAAGATAAATTACAAAAGGTTAATAAAGAAATAAGAAATGTTCCCCCCATCCCTCCTCTTAGGAGAACAACTGAAACACACATTTACAAGATGCACCAGGGTCCTGGTTGTGGCAGAGCTGAAGGTCACCTGTGCAGAGAATGGGCATGAGCTGGTGTGCCCTGTGCTGGGACTCACACACAACGCCACATGTCTGAAGGGAAGAGAAGGGAGGGGTGGCTACTGCCGGGAAGCCAGACGCCTGGGAGGCTTGTACCAAGTCAGGGGCCACAGCCCCACTCAGGCTGTCCCACGTAGAAGCAAGTACTACAGATTTCTGGGGTCCCAAAGGAGAGGCAGTGAGCCCTCAAAAGTGAGCCCTCAAAAATTTGAGGACAGAGCCCTCGAATCTCTGCTATGGCCACTGGCCCCCGAGTCCATTTGTCCCTGTGTGGCCTGCTCATGAGCCAAGAATTCTAGCGACAGAGGGAGCAGAAAGGCCAACTATGGTGAGATCCCAGCAGAAAAAGCACATCTGTTACCTTTAGCTACAGTAGATGGTGGTATAGGGAGGAGAAATCATACCCTGATGAAAGCAAAGACACCTGATGCCCTCTATCAATAAAATCACTAACTCCCATCTCCATCCTAGTTTTCCAGCTCAATACACAATCATAGCTGGGCATTTTCTCTCGTGGCTTGTCACCTATGTCCCCTGCCTTCATAAGTGCACCTTGTAACCAGAGAGAGACGTTCCCAGCATAGGCAGTGGGATAGAGACTAACTCTCCAATAGAAACCTGAGGTCCACTCTCTCCTGGGCCCCTCTGTGCTCCTAGCCAGCCTGCCACCAGTGTGTTACCTACCTCTGACCGATTGTCCACCCAACAAATCCATTCACACCTTGGATTTATCCCCACAATTTCTTTTCACAGGGGCTCTCAACTCTGTTGAACATTAGAAGTCCTTGGGAGTCTTTAAAATAGACTGGTGCCTGGGTCCCACCCCCAGACTTTAAGTGGTATGGGGACTGAGAGTTTAAGTGGACCCAGGCACTGAGAGTTTTAAGAGTTCCCAGGAACCTATACCTTATTGCTGCCTTATTTTTTTCTTTGAAGTTCTCATTATCTATCTTCATGGAGATTATAATCCAATGGAGGAGGTAGCAGGGATTCTCACAGCAGCCAATATCCAACTTTATTTACCCTTCACCTGCTAAAGAGACTTAACAAGTGGCCACAGCTCAGGATAGGAGTATGAACTGACCCAGATCTGCAACTGAAAGTCCTATCTCCCAAGAACCCCTTGGTCCTGGGCAAATCAGGATGGTTGGTCACTATAGCTGAGGATAGTGCATCGCCCGGCAGTGGGGGAGAGACATTTAGCCATCATTAGACACTGGTGTACACAACTTTATACCTAACTAAATATCACCGGGAAGATATTAAGGAAAGAATGAATATACATCCCAAATATATTCCTGTCCACAGTCTATCATCTCGGGACTCATTCATTGAACCAGTTATTGGGAGTCTGAGTCAGGTTCCATGCTACCCATAGGATCTACAGGAAGAGGCCATACCCCCAGTGGAATCTGAGAGATAGGTGAACAGAAGAGGGAAGCAGGAAACAATGGGATAAGGTCTGTCACGGAGGAAGAGGCTCTGAGGAGTATGAGGAGCACCAGCTCTGGCACAAGGGGTCCTGGAGGTGTGAGAGCAGCTGTGAGCTCAGGCTCATGGGATGAGCCCATATCCAACACACCTGTGAGTCAGGAGGGCAAACCAGTGGGGCTCCTGGGTGGGGAGCAGGGACAGGGAGTGACCAGGAGATGAGCAGGTGACTCCGTGAAGTAAGACGCAAGCAGTAAGGGGAGCCAGAGAGAGATAGCAGTAGATGACACCTGGCAATGTGACTTCAGGCCCAGGAGAACTGTTTAGTTATACACACACACCACGTACGTATTGTGGTTCTCCTCTCTGCTAGTCACTGTAGGCCCTTTGGGATGCTGCCTGCCTAGTGAATGAGAGGGACCTGTAAGAAATAATTTCAGGGCACGGGGACAAGTGTGCTACAGGTGCTGTGCTGAGGTTTTGGATTTTAACTTATTGTCAATAGGAAACCAAGGATTCCCTGCAGGAAAAAAAAAAAAAAAAAGAAAGAGACCTTAGCAGTGAACTTTAGAAAAACTCTTGAGATAAAGATGAAGAAAATGGAAGACCCTCCCAGCTGGGGCATGACAGATATTAACTGAGAAGCGGGTGGAACAATACAATATTCCCAGGAAACAGCAATATTTAGAGGAGCATGAAAGAGAAGGAAGCACCAAATGAGTCTTAGAAGGAACTGACTATTGAAATGGAGTTCTAGAAATGTTTTAAGTTGTCATTGTCCAAATATTTTTAGTGAAGTAATTCCTTCCTGCTCACATAACCAAGTTGCTATTGGAGAAACAGTGGGTGGAAAAGCTCCAAACTTATCAGGTGAGGGAACTGTGTAGCTCAGACACCCCTGGCCCAGGAATGGCTTGTCAAATACGCTGGTGTTTCACATTCGATGAAGGCCTCCAGGCATGTACATAAAACACATCAAATGGAAACAAGGCTCATTTTTTGTTGCCCTGCCTCACTCTGCCAGCAAATCCACAACCTGCCTTGGGGGAGTGAAATCTCTCTTACCCAGTGGGAGCCTTCTCAGTTCTGCCAGAGTTTTGTCACTGCCACTTGGCTCAGTCAGATGCTTACTAAGCACCTGCTCTGTGCCAGGCTCCCAGCAGACACCCCATGCAGGTGTTTCAAGACAGAGACCAACAGGACAGTAAACGCTTCTGCAAATCCAAAAGGACAAGCTCAACTGCCCAACCCAAGCTTTTCTGCTTTAATTAAAACATGCTGAAAACAAGAAAGACTGGACAGCATTTGACGGCGTTATCTGCTCTACAAGCACAAATGTGACAAGGTTAATTACGATGTCTAGAGAGGTCCTAACTGCCCCTTCCAGCCATGTTCTCCTATTGGTTTGCCCCTGAGCCAGCGGTCAGTAATATCAGCTAATCTCACATAACAGACACTGGCAAAGCAGCTGCAGAGATGAAGATGGAAAGAGTCTAGAAAAACTTAATGTGGACATGGTAGTGGCTTCACTGATGCCCCTGTGCTCAGGAAGGTGGTCCTTTGGATTGGGACCTGGTTGGCTTTGCACACTAATCTGTGGGATGATGGCAAGAGGCCTGCTGGGAAACGGGAAGGGGCTGCTGGCTGGGACAGGTCCAACCGTGTGCAGTCTCATTTGATCTACTTTCTACAGCTGCTAGCCTGGATTGTGTGCTCCCTCACAGCTCAGGTGGCACCAGGACAAAACGGAATGAAACAAAAGGAACAGGTGCTTCCGAGCTCCACATTTCTGGCAGGTAGTAAGTGCTTCATAAAGATTTGTTGCCATTATCATTTCCAGAGTGCATGGTCTTGTCAAGAGAGACTGGATGCCTTGCTTGGCCCAGCAGGTGGCTCCAGGCTCAGCAACCCAGGGGGCAAGGGAAGTGAAGGTTTTTCTGCGTTCCAGGAAGTGTTTCCTCTGATCCTTGGAGAACATCACTGGCAGCCCCTGCCTGGCTCCCCAGCCAAAAGGGGAGATGCAAGGTACACGCTCACAGCATTTGAATCTCTGCTCTCGGAGTGCGTGTGAAGGCAGCAGAACCCAATTTTAAAAAATCAGTATCGAATCAAGGATAATTTTTCTCTACTAGAAAGAAACAAAAGTGAATTCCCCTGGACTCCCGAGTCATAATATCATTTAGGGAAGAACATTTTCCTTCAAATACTGAGACACCTCTTGATGCTCCTGCATGCCACATAAGCTTTCTGGCATCATCAGAAATTATTTGTTTTCTGAAATCCATACTGTGATTCATTTATAGTGTGTCTCTGACAAATGAATAATCTTTGCTTTTGTGTTTAACGCAGCATTATTGATGACATACGCTGTAATATAGGGGTGGTTGACCAATGTAAACATGCAGCTCAAATGATAAATTCTTGAATGATGCAGTTAGTAGGCAGGTTACCAAGGTACAAACTTTCCAACCAGAGGGCTTGGCTCAGGAAATAATGCATTCCTTTAAGCCTCTTGAGTACCCACATTTAATGAACACCTACTATGTGCCTGGCCGTATGGTAGGCATTTTGCACAAAGGATCCTATTTATTAAGTATGTGAAGTAAATACCACTGTCTCCACTTTCCAGCAAAAAAACAAAGATATTTTTGTGTCTGCATAAAAAAACTAGTTCAAACTAGTTTTCACATGGTCAGTAACTGGGTTGAGCCTGAATTTGAACCCCAAACTGTCTGGTCTCAGAAGCCATGAGCTTATATGCCCTGAGAAGTTCTTATAAACCCTGCTGGTTATTCAGGAGACCAGGAATTCTTAATAAGTTAGCATTGGTTTGATCTATTTTTGTCAGTCTTTTGTCTCAAAATTAATCTTCCTCAAGGCATAAATTAAAAGTTTAATTATAATAAATAGAGATTAATATTCTTTTAAGAATTTCATGACATTCCTAAGTTGAAAAGACAGACAGGTCTGGGAGCCAAGACAGTTAGAACAAAATGATAATCACTGCAACAATACTAATTACAACACTTAACAATTGACCCTACACCAGAAATGTGCATGTGTGCATGCATGCACGTGAACACACACACACACACACACACACACACACACAGAGTAGTGTGAACCTATGTCATAATATCTTGCCAAAGAAATGCTTGAATTATTTACAATCGATGTCTTTCACAGGATCTCTGTGGGATGGACAGTATTATTATCTATTGACAGCTAGAAAACAGAATTTCTTCTTTCATTCGACAAATGTTGCTTGAGCATTCCAGGCCCTGTTTAAACCTTGGGGACCCAACAATCAACAAACAAGCAAAAACTTACAGCTCCCCTGTATACTACAGTCTAGTGGACGAAGACAGACAAAAAGCAAAACAAGGCAAAATAAAGAGTGTGTTAGATAGTGTGATGGTTAATTTTATGTGTCAATTTGACTCGGCCACAATTTGGTCAAACATTATTCTGGATATTTCTGTAAGGGTGTTTTTGAATGAAGTTCACATTTAAAACTGTAAACTGAGTAAAGACTGCCCTCCCCAATGTGGGTGGGCCTCAGCCAATCAGTCGAAGGCCTGAATAGAACAAAAAGGCTGACCCTCCCGGACTAAGAGAGAACTCCTGCCTGACTGCCTTCAGACCGGAACATCGACTTTCTCCTGCCTTTGAACTCAAACCGAAACATTGGCTCTTCCTGGGTCTTGAGCCTGCTGGCCTTAGGGCTGAGCTAACTAACCCTGCAGATTTTAGGACTTGTCAGCCTCCATAATCACATTTGCCTGTGTGTGTGTGTGTGTCCTGTGTGTGTTTGGTTCTGTTTCTCTGGAGATCCCTAGCTGATTAATACAAATGCTTATGTGGGAAGAGAGACAGGGAATGTTTGGGTATTGAAATTTTAAGTAAAGTGGACCAAAAGCCTCACTGAATAGGAGATATTTGAGTAAAAACATGAAAATTTTGAACAAGTAGCCAAATGAACATTTGGTTGAGGAGAACATTTCAGTTTGAGGGAACAGCAAGGGCAAAGGCCCTGCAGTGAGTGCCTCATAGACAAAAGGAGCAGCAAGGAGTCCAAGGTAGCTACCGTGGAGTCAGAGAGGTCAAGGGTAGCAGGTCACCTTGGCCTTGGGGCCCATTCTAGGAAAGATTACATACAAGTCAGTATGTTCATGTGTGCTGCATAAACCTTCTTCTGGGGGGATTTGAGACAGCTTACAAAGTTAATTGCAGTAAAATAGCATATACTGAAGTGGGATCAAAAGAAGAAAGAAAATAAATAAGGATGGAAATAAACTGGAGTCAGAACCTAACTAGAAATCAAAGATAATCTGCATATCTCCAATGAGTGATCCTCACTTTAGTTCTCCACCTCCTGGGGTGGGCAAGAATAGGGCAACGCTGTCAGCCACCTAATTCCTTATGTCCAGAAGATACAAGCTACCAAATCACTCTGGGAGATTACCACTGCTTTTGGTATTGCCATCAGAAAAGACTGTCCTAAGGGATGACTAACCCAAACTGTCAAAGTGGCCATAGCATCATTAGCAGACTCTTGCAATGACGGCAGGGAGAAGCTCCCCAGGTCTGTTTTTTTTCTTTTCTTTTCTTTTCTTTTCTTTTCTTTTCTTTTCTTTTCTTTTCTTTTCTTTTTTTCTTTTCTTTTCTTTTCTTTTCAACATTTTTTGTATTAGTTTCAGGTGCACAAAACAATGTAATAGTTAGACATTTATCATTTATATCCCTCACACAGTGATAACCCTCCTCCCTGCATCTACTACCCCTCTGACATTGCACACAGCCATTACATTTCCACTGTCTCTATTCCTAAAGCTGTACTCCACTTCTTGTAAATATATATATATATATACACATATATATACATACATATATATATATGTATGTATATATATGTATGTATGTATATACACATATACTTGTTATTGACATTCATTATTGTTCAGCTTCAGGCGTACATTGCAGTGATCAGGCATCTACATCATCCCTGAGGTGGTCTGCCTAATGAGACAAGCGTCCATCGGATACCCTAGAAAAATCTTCACAACACTGTGGTACATTTATACAATGGAGTATTATGCAGATCCTGTTTCTTAAGTGGCAAAGTACAAGGTACTCAAACCAGTTCTGATGAGGGTACGGGGAGGGTTGGGCACTGAGGGGTGTCACCCACAAACACATAGATTGACTTTAGAATGTATTTTATATCAAGAAGAGAGGAGCGACCACTTGTCCTTCATGTCATCCTCACTGAATGGATTTTCCTATGGACAGAAAGAGTGATGGTGCACTCAGGACTGCCCTGGTACTGCTCAGCAAACTCATGGAGAGTAGTTCTCTGGACACTAGGTGAGTAGTGAGGGACCTCTGAGACTCAGGCAGAAATAGAGCCAGGTTGAGATGACAACTGTTTGTAGAAGCCGCAGGTCCTAATAAGAATTAGGCAAATTTCATGAGGCAAACTGAGGAGCACCACTGGCAGGGCCAGGAATCACATCAAAAAACTGCTTCAGCGTACAGACGAATGGGGATTCAGGTACTGACTTGCTGCTCCTTTTCATCTAGTAAAGCCAGAATTATTTCACTCTGAAAAAATGTAAAGGCATGACCGCCAGACACTTGCTTGAGCCAAAATAAAATGTCCCAAGAGCACCCAGAGAGCTGCAGCTTTGGAAAAGGACAGGCAAACCAGCACACACCAGGAAACCACAGGTTATGTGAGGGGATTGGCTAGCTGAGGTCGGTGGCTGCCCGTGGCATGACAGGGAGCTGAGGGCCTTTAAAGCCAAACGCATGCATCATTCAGATTCTGTGTGGTTTCCTGCAAGAGACTGTGACATAACTTCCGTCCATTACATCAAACTTTCAGGAAAATCTGCTACAGATGAAAAAAGAGCTGGGGAACATCCAGCAAAGATAATCACATCAGTTTTAGGAAAGTTGAAGAAATAGGGCTTTTCTCTTGGAAGAATTATTTTGGCAGGTTTATTGTCTGACCAAGAATCTCCTAGTTCAAGATGTTAAAATCATGTCAGCTCTATATTAAATTGTTGACTCTCATCTCCAAAGCAGGGCACATGTTTATATATCTATATCTATATCACAAGCTCTGGCTATACAAGCAGTCCTCAAGCCCATACACATATGCATAATCCACAGCACCCACCTCAGATGGGTCTCATGGGTAAAGGACAAACCTCTGGAGATAAAATCAGGAGCTTTAGAGAACGTGGATCGGAAAGTTTCCCCAGAAAGCAGAGGAGCTCACAAACTCAGCATTGCTCCGAAGGACCACCGCGTGTTTTTCTCTCCTCTTTCTCCTGACTGGGAGTGTTTATTGCATTTATCCTGTCCCAATTTGAGGGCTGTATATGAGATTGCTTTGGGGTGGGCTGCAGACAAACAGAGGTATCAGTTTGTTTGTTTTAGCTTCTAAATCCTAGGACTATAAGAAGCCTCATCGTAAGCTGATGGAGTCCAGAATTTCTGCCCTTTGGACTGGACCTAGAGGCTGGAAGGGATTTCAGGGTTGTCTCTTTTGAGGATGGGGTGCATATGTTCTATGAGGGAAGAAAGATGAAACATTATAATGGTGACCAGAAGGATTAACTATGGCAGAGTGTTGTAGCTGATTATCCACATCCTCTTCCTTTTCTCTCTGATTATACAGTGGGACTGCATTTCCAGCCTCATTTCCATTTTAACTTAGCCCCATGACTGAGTTCTGCTCAGTGAGATGTAACAGGTAACACTTCTAAACCTCGCAGTGATTCTCCAAGGAGACCCCCATGCTCTCCCCTGCACACAGGATACTCTTGCCCAGCATTGCTTTGGAAACAGTCTGGAGCCCAGCATGACTGGAGGAGCAGATTCTCGCTGGCTGGCTGGCTGGCTGGCTGGCTGGCTGGCTGGCTCTCTCTCTCTCTCTCTGTCTGTCTTTCTCTCTCACACACACACCATGCATACTAGCAATCAGGAACATTCATTCTGGATTTTATGTGAATGAGAAATAATCTTGACGGGTGGAGAAGCTCCTAAATTTGGAGGCTAAACATTCAGGTTTAGCCCTATGCGGGTCTCTAAACATCCCCAAACATTCAGTGAAATGCTGCTAGTGTCAATAGCCCTGCGTTGGGGTCACTTTGTAAATAAAAAGAAAAGAGTCTAGTTCTACAGCAGTTCAGAGCAACACTGAGGAAAGAGACCTTGAGCAGGAGATGAATTTCATAGAGGCAGGAAAGAGATGAGAAAGATGGGTGACTGGGGCCCAGCGAGCTTCCCTGCGATACCCAGTGTGTCCTGCTGTGCAGCAGGAAGAGTGTGGGGGGGTTGGGGTTGCCACCATAATTTGGATAAGGACTCAGCCATGTTTACATATTGACAGAATGATGAGCTCCAGAATCTGAGACTTGCAGGTTGAATGAAATAATCTGTTTCCACTGGTCCCCAAGGACAGGCACGGTGACTTATTTTTGCTCTGTTCCTGGTATCTAGTACATTCAGTAAAGAAGCCCCATTGAACTTTATGGCAAAGCCTCTAATAATGAATTGTACCCATCTTTCTACCACCACGATCACCACCATCCCCCAGACTTCCAAACCATGGAACTGAATGGGAAATTTGTCTGGCTCAGGATAAGCCTAAACACTGAAGATGAGCTCCCCTCCAACAGAAGGTAAAGGAAAAATGGCCACAAAAGTGAATCAGACAAGTGCACACATAAACATACAACACACCACACACACACACACACACACACACACACACACACTATCTCTGCCCCTACTATATGATGCTATACAAAATAAAATGGTGTTTTTTTTCCCCATAATCGTTCCCCCAAGTCATCATCTTTCCTAAGTTACAGAGGCAGTGAGTCCTGACTCATGGAGACAAAGCTTCCTGGATCAATGGCCAGTCTAAATGACACAGTATGTTTTAATGCTGCTTTTACGTCATTTGCCAAACACTCATTAGACACCTACCATGTGCCAGACATTGTGTTAGGCAGCTCAGAAACCGAGTACAGGACTTCATCCCCATCCTGGAAGGACTTTGCAACGAGACTGCAGTGGCCACCTCCCGAGCATTGTAGCCAGTGGTTGCTCTGGTTCTCAGTCCACAGTGACCCCCTCCCTGGAGGGTCACTCCACCTAGAGATGGTATGACAATCCTGCCTCTTTTCCTCTGGCTCAGTGGCCCAGCCCCTACAGGCATGTTGGACTGCAGGGGGCAGTGGGGGAGTCCTGGGAGGGCAGCAGTGGGCTTGCAAAGACAATGGTGGTCGCCAGGGCTGTGAGGCAGCATTCTCTCCCCCAGGCCCCTCCCCACCCTGCTGCCTAACCCAGGGGCTTTCTTCTGTTGGCAATCTCAGCAGTGCACATCCACATTTAGATAAGTGGCACTAAAATAAAATGGACTGTAATTATTGTTATAGATTACAGTAATTACAGAGGGGGAAAGGGCCGATTAGATTAGCACAGTAACCCCCCACCAGGACCCAGCTGATATGAAGGAGATTTGTGCCGAGGCCGCTGAACCTGCTGTGAACGTTGGAAGTCACTAAGGCCTCCCAGGTCCCAGGCTGCAAAGGGCAGGGCAGCAGAGGAGGGGCAGTGTAAGGGGGATGCTTTCAACACGGAAATAAACCAGCCATGAGAGAATGACGCCTCCCACCAGCCTGCCTAAGGGTCACGCCCAGCAAACCCTGCCACCCCTGTGAGTGACAGAGGCGTGGCTGGGCTTCCTACCATGGCCCAGCGCAGGGACCGAGTCCTCCTATGGACTTTCCCCTCTGCTTCCCAACTCTGGTCTGCCATCTCCCATTGGGCCACACAGGCCTGCCTGGAGCACAGCATCGACGAAGGACAACTGAGACACTAGCAAGTGACTTAGAAGGTCTCCGAGCCTCACGGTCCGCCTTGGTGATGGAGAGACCATTCCCATTCATGTAACATTGTAGTGAGATCACAGACATAGAGCGTCCAGAACAGACTATGCCTGGCAAGGAAGAAGGCATGGAAAAGGTGACTGCTCCTTCCCTGCCCTGGCCACTCCCAGCCTCTCCTGGAGACTGCTGGCACTCCCATCCTCACGTCCAGCCTAGCCTGAACAGTGCCGACCTTGGCTGGAAGGACTTAGCCCGCTCTGTCTTGGCCATGAAATCCAGAGTCACAGCTCTGCTGTCCACCTAGACCCCATTCGTAAAAGTTCCCATGGGTAAGTCTACGGCCCCAGCAACTCCTGGCTTGTCTGAGGGCTGGGTCCCAACCTCACTGCTAGCCGCTAGTGTCGAGGCCTCATTCCCTCTCACTTACCGCTCCTGTAGAAACTGAAGCCCTGTTTTGAATTCTGGGGTGTGATAACTGGGTGCTGATGTCATGGATACTTCCTGCCCAACCAAGGCTATTTCCCTTCCCAAAGCCTACCCAAATTCAGTGGCACCTCCCACTACACAGACGTCTAGGACCTCCCGTTTGTCTGAACCATGGATGGAGGCAGTGCACGGCCCCACCAGCTGGACCTCCACCATCTCCCAGGCCAGACCTTCCTGAATAGGTGGGTCTGCTGTCAAAGCCGGCCCTTTTCTGATGCTCAGTCTAGCTGACATCCAGCAGCCAGGGGTGGGGGAATCATGCTGCCAGGCATTCCCCACTAGTTTCGTCCTACACATGACACTCTGCCCTTTAGTCTGAGAAGGGTCCGTACAGCTCACAGAATCCACTCCAAAATCACTCCTCAGGGTTTGCTCCTGGTTATGCTCTCAGCTCATATCTCCTATTACCCTGCAAAATGCTTATCACATCATAAGTATTTGCTTACTCATCGGTCACCCTCAGGAGGCTATAAAACTTCATGGGCAAAAAAAAGAAGTCGTTTTGATTTTAATTACCCCTTAGCAGTATCTGACACACAGTAGACACCAATTAAGAGTTGATGAATGAATGAGAAAAATAAGAAAAATATTGATGCCTAGAAGCTTGCCAGCCTTTTACTTTCTTGATTTACTCCTTCTCTGTAGGAAGCAACTTTCCTTATGGACTATGGTGAGGGGCAGGGAGGTACACTGAGCCTGGCCAGAAAGGCAGGTCCTCACTGCACTGCTGGGCAGTGATTTGGGCTCAGCCAGTCAGAAAGGAGGGAGGGTGTGGCAGCTTGCAAATACAGCCCCATTCTTCCTGCAGACACTGGGAATAACATATTTGAACAGAGCCCCAAAGCACTGGAAAACCACGGCTGTGGCAGGCTTACTGCACCCACAGAGCCTGGCCTTAGTCCTTGTTGTAAACCATCAGGTTTGTGATTCCATATGGTCTCCTCTTACCTGGTAGCCATTCCTGCAAAGGTGGAAACCCCTGGGCTTGACGTGGGGCTTATGCAGCTTGGCCAATACTACTTGATGATTAGCTTTGCTCCCTACATTTACCAAGAACAATTGAATCCAACTTCAATGTTTTTCTGAAAAACTAAGTTGCTACCAGGCCAGTTTTTGTTTTTAGCTTCAAAGTTTGCCTGTTGGTCCCTGCCTTCTGGATAGAGAACCAAAGCACTGGTGTATCCGTGAACAGAGACCATTGGCAATGCTGCCACATCACCCCAACATTCAAGCTCCCGTCCTGCTTCCCACTGTCACACATCTGAAGGCTAGCGCTGCCCACACACCCAGTCAACCTTGACTCGGGAGCATCTGTGGTGACTTGGAGCCCCATAAGGGGAACCACTCAGCAGGACAATCCTGGGACCCTGCCTCCCTCCCATGGGACAGACCCACCCAAGGCAGCCTCTCTATTGGCACTCGACACCCTCTCAACGTACTTGTTGCTCTCTCTCAAAGCCACTATCAGATAAGATGGAAGTAGGGTGAGTCTAACTAGGTCCTTGTATACCATGTAATGCCTGTGAGCAGATTTTACCAGTGGGGAGAGCCAAGCAAGGTCATTTTCCTCCATGTCCTAAATATAATGCCAAGTTTGGGCCTCTGTCCTCTGCCTTGGGGACAGGAGTCTCCCAGTAATGGTGTCATGTGTGGGACCCTGCTCGCTGCACCATGTGTCGTGCAGGGCAGCCTGCGGGGTGTCAGCTCCCGCTCCCCACATAAGAACGCAGGACATGGTGAGGCCAAAAAGGAACACCCACGGAGCCATAGATAGGGAGTTATACCACTATATTCTCCCTGGTGGCATCCATCTCTCTCAATCTGAGCATGCTAGCTCAGCCCTCGTTTTTCTCTGCTAGCGTAGCCACAGCAGTTATATTAGTGGCCAATGGCTCACTGGTTACAGCTGACGGCCAACTAGCCACAGCTGATGGCCATCCAATCACAGTTGATGGCCATTTACTACCTGAGCCAGCCCCTTTCCACGTGAGGCCGAGAGCCTGGAAACTGCACTCCTGGCTCTGTTCCCACACTCCACCCCTACAGGGTCTCGCCTCACAATCTACACGACAAGCGTTTTCCACGAGGGGCCCTCTGCGAGGAGCCTGGAGGTGAATGCAATATCCTGGACACAGCCAGGCTCTCTGGACACAGTCAGGATTTCTCAGGGCACCACGAGTACTTCGGGGCATGGCCAGACTTCCTAGGCTTCTTAGGGTACCACCAGTCTCCCCAGGCACAGCCAGGGCCTCTCAGGGCACTGCCACTCTCTCTGGGCACAGCCAGACTTCCTGGACACAGCCAGGGCTCTCAGGGCACTGCCACTCTCTCTGGGCACAGCCAGACTTCCTGGGCTCAGCCAGGGTTCTTAGGGCACTGCCACTCTCTCTGGGCCTCTCGGGGTACTGTGCTGGAACAACAGCAGCTCACAGTCAAGGTGCTTACATATTATCAATGGCGGCCAGTGAAGACGGAAAAGAAAACATCCGCCAATTCCACTACATGGTGGTATGTTCCCAAACAGTCAAGCGGTCCATTAAATCAGGGATGGAAGGCAATTCCCCATAGTCCATAGTCATTCGCCAGGGCTGTCCTGGGGGTGAGGGATGACCTTGACCTCACCCTCATGTCCCACGGAGGACTCAGCAAGCCTTTCCTCCTGGGACAAGTCCCGCATCCAGGCTGTGTCAGCAAGCACTTCCCAGCCCACAGGGCGGCAATAACCTCCACTTTCTCCAGCCTCTGCAGGTTGGGGAACCATCCACGTCTTCCCACCCCTCCACGGGGTCCAGCTCTCAGGCAACTGCTGCTCCTGGTCTTCCTGAGACTGAGTGTTCATAGGCACAAACTGCTTCACCGCCTTTCAGGGAGCTTTGGCTGGCACTGTACCCTGCTCGCTGTGCCATGTGTCACAGGGGGTGACAGGCGGGGTCTCTGCTCCCACTCCCCACGTAAGAATGCAGGATATGGTGAGGCCAAAAAGGAACACCCACGGAGCCACAGATGGGGGAGTCATACCACTATATTCTCGCCCGCGGCATCCATCTCTCTCAATCTGCGCATGCTAGCTCAGCCACCGTCTTCTTGCTAGCTCAGCCCCGTTTTTCTCTGCTAGCGTAGCCACAGCAGTTATATTAGTGGCCAATGGCTCACTGGTTACAGCTGAGGGCCAACTAGCCACAGCTGATGGCCATGCAATCACAGTTGATGGCCATTTACTACCTGAGCCAGCACCTTTCCACGTGGGGCCGAGAGCCTGGAAACTGCTCTCCTGGCTCTGTCCCCACAGCACCTGTTAGAGTATGCCCCGTTCTTGCCCTGGGACCTCTGTTCCAATCCTTATGCCCAAACCCCCAGGCATGCGGCCTCCTATGCCCACTCCCTGACCTTCTCATCAGGTGAGAGCAATCCCGACCGGAGAAGATGAAATCTCCTGCTGAAACACAGCTGCCCTAACCCAGAGTCATCCCAAGCCGATGACCTCCCTCTGCTTTAAGAGGCAGGACTGTCAGACCTTCCGGAGCCACTCCTGCCTCCACCAGGGCCCAGCCTGTCACCCGGACTAGTCTCAGAGTCAGGCTTTCAGACAGAGGCCCTTTGAGCCCTAGGGCAGATAGGAATTGTGAGGTCAAGAATATAATCAAAGCTATATGGACCTCCCTCAGTCCTCAGAATGCTCCAAAGTTTGCACACCTTGGTGTCGTTGCCCTGTCCTTTGCTTCTGCCTGCAACATGGCTCTATAAGTGGCTTTCTCCCTCTCAGCCTTTAGGTTTCAATTTGTATGTTACCTCCTCAAAGAACGCTGCAGAACACAGTCCTGCCACCAGCACTGCCAAGTCTCCTGTTCCCTTCTTTGCATTTACTGAGACTTTTCATTATCATGTGTATGGGTGTTCTCCGTGGGCAGTCTCCCTGTTGTCCTCTCAGCACCACCTCGCACGGTGACCTGCTCAGAGGCAGGCAGGTCAGTGAGGATTTGTTGGCTGGTCACATGAATTTATTCTCTGGGAAAGGCAAACACTAGTGGTTCTAAACATAAGTCATCAACTGAAGATTTCTTCAGTCCTGAGTCTCTGGGAAGGCTCCCCTTCCCCTGGGGTGCCTGCTTTATATTTGCCTTGGGACAGCCTGGCACTCTGACCAGCAATTCTTGCCTTCCTCACTCTGGCTAGTAGGAGGCTCCCAGGCATTTAAGGAGCATCAGAAACTGACCTCCAGCAACCGCTCACGTTCTTAGCAGATGAGTCGCTGGGTACCAACTGCACGAGCTGGGAGGGCTTGGTCTGCCTTAGAGGCTTCAGCCTAAGTCAGAACGTTCTGGGGAAAATACAACGGGGCTACAGAACACCAAAGGTGAGAGACCAAGGTTCTGCGTGTGTTTTATATACTAACCTATCTACAGCTTCATTTTGCATACCTGCCCTCATTTTCTCTTTGCCCTAATTTCCTCCATTTCTTGATTAAGGGGAGAAAAATATCAAAAAAACCTCCAGTTGTACATTAAGTATTTCTGTAAGCTGCCACTAATCCTTTCCTGGGATAAGGCAGGATATAAATAAATAAATAAATAAATAAATATAAATAAGTAAATACGCTCCATCTTCCCCCAGGGTGCCCCAACCCACTTGGATTTAGGTCATCCACATGTTTATTTAGGATCTATTTTTGAATTTCAGGATTCTGACAGAGTAAGCGGGAACCACAGAACTGGCTCTGAGACTGAGACACCTGCCAGCAGTGACCCTCGGCAGAGCTCTGCCGCTCCTGTCCAGAGGCCTAGGTAAGAGGTGGCAGCATCCACAGAGGAACTGTCAACATGCAGGGCCTGGGCAGCTCTGAGAATCCAGAGGAATAATCAACAATCACATCTCCCCCTGAGCCTCACCTTGAACTTACAGAAAATGGGGGTTTTAGATAAAGATGGTCTAACAGTGAAGAGTGGGTTTTGCAGAGCTCCTCATGCCGTGTCTGGGACAATGTGGGATTCTAAGTATCAGACAGCCCTCCCATCACGGGCAGGCTTCAGGTAATGGTCTCTTAGCATGGCCTTAGGAATTCCTCGGCCACAGCTAAAGCAGCAAACACTCTCAAGTTTCAGAACAGAGGTGGAAGGACTGGGCTGACTCACACTGCCTGTGGGCCGGTTGGTCGCTGAGGCACCCATGCGATTTCAGGGCCTCATGGTCAAGGAGGCAGAGGCACAAAGCAGAGGTGCAGTGGCACCCCAGGCTCCAGTCTCAGCCAGCCCTACACATCCCCACACAGTGGCAGAGAGATCTTGTAAAATGCAAACCTTCCCACTACCCTCACAATACAAACACACAGGTGTAAAAATCAGAGGCATTGGCCCTGCTACTCTCTCGCTTTACCCACCCTGAAGAGACCCCAGTTCTGTGATGGCAGCACCCACCTTTCCCATGTCTCTGGGCATTCACACCTGTTCTACTACCTGCAGGGAGCCCTCTGCCTTTTCCACTCCTTTGCCTGACTCCGCTTCAGGCTTCACCTTTGATGTTACCTTGTCCAGAAGCTTTTCCTGCGGCCACCCCCCAGCCAGGCTAAGGCTACTGTGGAGAGTTCTCCCGTGGCAGCCCCATCCTCCCCCAATCACAGCACTCACAACATCACAGAAAATGTTTGCTGGGGGAGGACGGGCTGCTAGACCCTAAATGTGGAAGGGTGAGGCTCCTTTTGTCCCTTGTCTTTTCCCTACCACCTAACCCCCACTGGCACATACCAGGAACTCAATAAATACAGATTGAGCAGAAGAATGATTAAATGATGACACTCAGTCTGCCAAGCACCAGCAGTTTGTCACCAGGCAATTGTCCTCAGGGGACCTGGCTCTATACCCAGAGGCCATTCCAGGCTTTGAAAAGAGGAAACTCGAAAGAAAACAAACAAGGTCTGCTTCTGTGAGGAGACTGCAGGACAGAGAAAGTACAGGGGAGATTCAGAGCTCGGTGTGAAGGAGGCTCTGTCATAAGAAACGCACGAACTGGCAGAGGCAACAGACGGGACAGAATGAGGAGGGTGCAAGCCCCATCAGGACGGGGGCCAGCATAGGCTGGGGTCACTGGCTTTGGGCCTGGCCCTGTCCTGGCTGGTCAGGTGCACATGGGTGTGGACAAGACCCTGCTCAGTGACCGGGCACCCAGGGACAGAGTGGAGATGGACGCTCATAGTCCCCGAGCTCTAACAGAACATGATATGGCCATGTCAGTATGTCATTCCTCCTCCTTCCCACTGACCCTGCAAAGCCCTCCTCACAGGCTGCACAGAACCCTCTGCCACCCAGTTCCTGCTCGCTTACTAGAGAAGCTTTCCAGGTGCCAGCCATATCCTGAGGCACTCTGAAGCAGAGGTAAGAAACTTAACTAGAGTTCTGAGGGCCTGGGCGTGACACACTCTACCCTTCCCCCCATAACCTGCTTCTAATCCTGTCTTTCCCAAAGACAGTGAGTGACCTTTACCCTGAGAGACTCCAAACCACAGTGCCCAGAGCACACCTGCCACACAGTGCCCAGGTGTCACACCTGGGACACCTGAGTGAGGAGACGGATACTCATGAGCAGAATGCAGGTGTGCCCAGACGAGAGGGTCGCAGGGAATCCACATAAGAGATGAGTAACATTGCTGAAGCGGTCAGGTCAGCCCCCAAACACAACGAGGATGAAGTAGGCGGAGGGCTGTGTTGTCATCTCCTGCCATGCCCCCGCCAGAAGAGGTGCTCCAAGATGAGGCGGAGTGAAGGAGGTGAGGGCAGAGAGCCCAAGTCACAACAGAGAATGTGGATCTTAAGAGGATTTTCTGAAAGTCCCTTCACATTTTGAATCCTGAAAATTAGGTAGAGATGCACACCCAGGACAAAGTAAACCTCAGACTTGGTGAGAACATCCCCAAGATCCAGGAAGATCCAGGACTGTCCCAGGCCCTCACCCCCAGTTCCCACCCCTCCCCACAATTCCTTTAACAGGAAGCTAGAGCTCCTCAAAGTAGGTGACAAGTGGAAAGGAAGCAACAATGAATACCTGAACAAAACTTCCTCCCAAAATGGGTGGAGGAAGGCAGACCAGACATGGGGAAGAAAGTAATACCAGAAAGAGCAAATAAAGAAAATGTAAAATCCATTTTAGGGAAAGAAAAAAAAAATGAAGAGTTCAGATACTCATCCACCCCCATCTCAAAGAAGTTACAGATAACATGGTCTTTCATAGAAAAAAAAAATCTAAGAGAGACAAAAAGTTCAAAGAAGAGATTATAAAACAACCGTTAGAGATGGAAAGCAAATCATGTAGCTCAGGAAAGAGTTGGGCAAAGGAGTGGCCCAGAGAAAGGACATTTACAGGCGAGGGCAGAGCAAAAGTTCTCTGCCCAGCCTGGCCGAACCGTGGAACATGCCTTTCCCAAAACCCTCTTTCCACAGGCCGGGGACCTCGGCCCCTTGAAAGGGCTGCCCACCCTGATGGACGATCATGTCCCTTCTGCCAGCGCCACCGGAAAGCCATGTTGACAGGTGAAGCTCCCAGCAGCAGCAGCAGCAGCAGCAGCAGCAGCAGCAGCAGCAGCAGCAGCAGCAGCAGCAGCAGGAGAAACAAGCTGAAGCTGTCAGTTCTGAAACATAGACAGGGTTGTCCCTGTCTCTAGATGATGCCACGGGACTCAGAGCCTCAAATACATCTTGTATTGATATTTCCACCAGCGGAGGGAGCCCTGGTGAAGTGCCTTTCAATATTTTTGAAATAACTTTCCCTCTTGACTCTCCTCCATAATAAGTCATCAGACACTGGAAGTCAGAAGCATCTTTCTTGCTGAAATGATCTGTTTTCTGGCAAGAGGGTTCCTTACTCTGGAATCCAGCTCAAGGTCTGAGCTGAGAGTTACTGAAGCCCTCGGGACCCTGGCCTCCCTCTGCCCTCCTCGCAGTGCAGGCTAAACAAAGCGACAGGGGCAGCTCTGTCTGCGCAGCCAGATCCATGGGGTGGATTTAAAGGCAGGGCCATTCCAGGCCTTCTCAAAGGAAGTTGTCTTCTTCCCTTTGAGGTTGAAGCCTCTCCCTTCTGGAGGAGCTATGGTGACTGTGTCTGACTCAGACGAACTTCCCCGCATGTAGAGCTCCTGAGAGCGAGCAGTCAGGGCCCTCCTCCATCAGAAAGACAGCTTGAGGATGATGCAAAACATGTCAGATTTAACCAGAGGCCTGCTTTGGGGTGCTTCCACACCCTTGTCCCAGTCCACTCCCACTCAAGGACAATACCCGGCAACAAAGAACTAGCTGTGTTCCATGTGGGTCAAGATGTTCAGGTCACTGAGACAGAGAAGCCCCACAACCTCCAGAACTGTCAACATGGTCCTTTCTTTTTACCATCTTGAAATAAAATAATCGTTCATGGATAAAATGCCTGATGTTCAGACTCTGCAATGGAGAAAGTATGTGCTAGCATCAGGGAGATGCAGATATGAAGCCCAGGAGGTCTGGCTTTGGCCCTCAGCATGCACTGAGACTGGGGTCCCACAAATGATATATGTGCACCCCATCCGGGGCTGGAGCTGCCAAGCCCCTGATGCAGGTGTTAATATACTTCCAATATCAAGGATGTAAGATCACCCAACCTGGATTCAAATATGCAGATCCCTCCATTATGACAGAAAAGAAAACACTGTGTTTCGTGTCATTCATGTGGTGTTGTCTTAAATCCGTCTCCATCTTTATGACTCTGGTTTTAGGAACCACTAAATACCTCAGAATTTGGAAGAGGCTCTGAATTCTAGAAAATTACAAATGGACAGACTTTTAGAAGTCAGCAAAAATCCCACTAATAACAGAAATACCCTCCATAGCATCTGGACTCTGTTTGAATACTCCCAGTGATGGGGTACTCACTACCTCACAAGACAGTCTATGCTATCTTCTGACAGCTCCGTTAGAAACTTATGTTAATTGAGAATTGTCTTCCTGTAGTCCCCCCCTTCTGGAAAAACACAGAGCACACCCCCACTCCTCCATATTGTCCAAGGACCACTTCTAGAGCAATGTGTGCTTCTAGAAGGCGAGGCCTCCATTATCGATGGTGACCTAGTCCTCCCAAGCAGCTTCAAGTCCCACCGCCCTTCTATAATTCCTTCGGATCTTCTATCCTTTCCCGTCTCCCTGCCAGAGCCGTGGCCCATACTCAACGTCTCTCTCCTAGACTATTTCAATGGCCTTCTCACCATCTTGATGCTTCCACTTTTTCTTCCTGCCAATCCCTCAGCACACAGAATGATCTTTCTAAAATGAAATATAACCACGCCATCATTCCTTTGAAAGGCCTTCAGTGGCTCCCCAGAGCCTTTGGGCACACCCCACATTCCTCAGTAGGGATTTCCGTAATGGATAGCTAGCTATTCTATAACACAGGTAACCTACACGGAACTCAGATGATGTGCCAGGCACTGGGCTAAGCCCATACTACGTTATGTAGGCCTTGCAAACAGTCCTTTAAAGTGGATTCCGCTTTTATTCCCATTTACCAAATGAAGAAAAAGTCCTTCACCAAGCCTCTAAGTAGATTTCTCGTGATTAAACATCTGGCAAGTGCCAGATGTTAGATCCCAGTCAAGTATTTCTTGCATAGATTGAATGCACACCCACTTGCTGTAGTTCAGCACCAAGGATGGACCTTGGCAGCCTCCCCAGGTCTATTTTCCATCTTCCTCTCCCCAGGGGTTTGTGGTCCACCTACACCAACCCCGTGCTTCAAGCAGAAGCAGCTATTGGCAGTTCCTGACGCACACCTCTGTGCGGCACGCTCGGAGACATGGCTCGTGCTTCCCCCGTGGGGAATCCTTAGCCAGCCACCCTGGCAGCTCTTGTCCACGCAGCAGTTCAGGTGGGTTCTCCTCAATCTAGTTTTACCTGAATCTCCACTAATCATTTCCTCTTCTGGAATATTTTTTCCTAGCTCTTGGCATATGCTGGGCCCTTGTGAGTTCACTTTTTGGTTACCATTCCAGATGTTAAGCCCTTGAAGACAATCTTTATATCTTATTCATAATGTTATTCACAGGATCTAGGACAGGCCTGGAACAAGGTCAGTAAAGGTGTGAATGAAGAAATAGAGTCCTGCTCTTGGGCCGCCAGCTGTCCCATGTTCTTCTCCAACCTCTACCTGGCTGGATGGTCTCTCCAGGGCCCCACCTTCCAGCATTCTTGTCATGCTTATTGATATTAACTTTATACAAGGTATAACGTGTCCTAGACACTCCACAAATAGCAACTATTACTACTATTATAAAGGAAAAGCTCCAGGCTGATATTGAAGAAAATATGAAAAAAATAAGAGCATTATTACAGTGGGAAAGACAGTCAGTGGTGTGAGGAAAAACTCATTGGTCTGAGGTTCAATGACTTAATCCAGCATTTTCTAGAGTCATTTCTATAGAGCACTCCTCAAACAGTACTGGGTCCTATCGGGAATAACAGCAGCAACAAGGAAAGTCCTACGGTAGAAAAAATGGATACAACAAAAATTAAACAGATTTCTTTACTACAAACTTTTAATATGCTAATATGTGTTGTGAATCATCATAAGAAAGATTTAATATATAGTGTTTCCCATACTTTGTTTTCCCCCAAGGCCCCCTTCCTTCCGGAAGCATCTCTTTGAAGTGCTGTTGCTCAGAACGCACTTTTGGAAATCCCAAATTAATCTCTCTGTCAGGACAGGTGTTTCAGTTGATTGTTTTTATCCAAATGAAGGCTGTAGAATGTCCCCTGCTGAAGTCCCTTGGTTAGCCTCTCCCAGCCTGCCAAAATGATGTAAATATCAACTCTGTCACCCATCATTTTAGCTACTTAATATGATAAGTAACCTAATCATTTACATGATTTGTAATAGCATAGGAAAAAGCAAGCACATAGCTATTTCTAATCTTGAGACTGAATCTTAGCACTTCAGTGCTCATAGAGAAAACATGTGTCAGGCATGAAATATTTTCAAGATCATGCTCACAATAAAGTCAATAATTAGCTTTTTCTAACCATGTGCCTCAGTGACAGCCAACAACATCATACCACAAATATTTGATGAAATGGGTCTCCATAGAAGAAAGCAATTCTCAACAGGGGAAGCTCGCTCAATGCCTAGCTTCACCAGATTAAAAACATTAAAGTGCCCAAATGATTGGCAGACTGAATAGCTTTCAGGTAATGTAGTAAAAGTATTGTTTCTCTCAATCTACCTTTGATGGGAATTAAGTAGTGACAAGTTCAAAGTTGTACTTCTAAACAAGTGCCTGGGGTACCGCCAGCATGATTTCTGGGTGCCAATAGAGCCATGTGGCACGAAAGGCAGTTTAGTGAGACATGACCTTCCATGTGCTTATTGCAATCATGAGACAACATAACCGTGCCCTTGAGGTCAAACACTCACGGATAAGTGTAAAAGGGGCATACTTCCAAGTGATTGCTTTCCTTGTCCCAAAAGAGATTGAAAATTCAAGTGGATTATTTACCAACCTCTTGCACTATTTACATAAGTTTCAGGTTTAAAATGGAAGCTAGCACATTCTCCCCCAACTCCTAACTAAAATATTTATAAAGACAAAGAAATGGTAAAAGAAAAGATCAAAGAAAAAAGATGACGATGACACTGGCAGTCACCCTATTTTAAATATTGGGGGAATTTCCTTTGAATATAAGGTAAACGGATATGGATTGAGAAATATAATCAGTGGACTGCCTGTGTGTCTTGCCCTTCTGAAACACTGCAGGCGGATACTCTGACGTTGCCCTTCCCTTCTGGGCTTGCTCCGGAGCTCTCAGGGTGTGTGCCAACTTGGACAGTATGCATTAACTCCCCCAGTATGCACTCCCTGCTCTTGGACAGCCAGACAAATGTCTGCTTCTTTCCAAACATATGACAGCAAAGTTTCCCAAAAGTTGTTCTGCGAACATCAGTCTTACAAGATGTACTTCAAAGAGCTTCCATCTCAAGGAGCTCCCGAGCGATCAAAGGCTCTGAGAAACCATTCAGTAAAGCAGCCGTCATTAAGGATTTGTTTCGCTCAACATTTCTTAAATGTATTTGAATACATGGCACTTTTATTTTTCACTTAACATCTATACACATTTGGAAGAATTACTGTTCCTTGAAATGTATTTTCAGAAAATGCTCTAAATCCATTCAAGGAAAACAATTTTCAGAGAACTATCAGGCAAGAGGTGCAGAAGAAAAGGAAGAGGCAAGGCTACACTGAATCCTGGGAAATGAGCACACTGGCTGAGACAGATTTAGAAAGAATCTTCATCTCTTTCAGCAGGAATTGCAGTTGCTTACCGAGTACTCAATTGGAGTGTCAAAGAAACGTACCATAGATAGAACAGACGATGGAGTAAAAACCCCATCTGCAAAATAATTCATAGGACATTTCTTTTTTATGAAACTGTTAGAGAGAACTAAAGAAAGAAAGCAGGTTAAGATGGAAAGCCACAGGAAGAGAAAGGAAAATAACAAGCTCAGCTTAAAAGGAGAGTTGATGAGTTAAGAAACGAAGGGTTGCAAATAAAACCAAACTTCTAATTCCCACATTTAAGTCTACATTGGAGTCGAAGAAAAGAAGACTGAATTGGTGAGGTGACACCTCCTCTCCCTGGCAATGTGAGGGGAATGACAGAAACAGCAATGATGAGGGCTGAATGTGAAAGGTATTGGGGAGGATCGAGAAAGGGGAGCAATGCCAAAATTACAGAAGATTCTTGGGAAACACATGCACAAACCTGAAAGTACACAATACTCTAGCAGAACCACAACAGACACAACAAACAATTGTAAATCAAAGGGACTTCCAATGCTCTAAACAAAATTATTTAAAATAAATCTAGACATATTCTGGTAAAAAAAATCTTAATTGAACAAAGAATATATACTACCACAAATGCTTACAGAGGAAAAAAAATGGTGTTGACTAAAATCAATTTGATGTCAGACTTTCACTTTTTTTACACTAAAAACAGAGAAAAAAGTAAATGTCTCCAGCTTATGTTATAACACAAGAAGTGTATTCCCAGTTAAGAAGAGCATTGCAAGATTTAAAAGCTTAGAAATTAATAAAAAGTGGCACACTCATAAAAATTGCATGCATATATAATCCAGCATATAGCAAAATAGTATGACTATATAATCTACCCACCTGCTGACAGAGTTCAGAAATCAAGATGGGCAAATCATGGTAGAAAAACAATGATGCTGAACACTGAAATGATTTAAGCATATAGTTTACATGTTTTAACTTTAATTTTTAGACTTTTGAATTATATGCCAGTCTGCAACTTTCTTCTCAAGGTAAAATATTAAGAAGCAATACTCACTACCTTGTTTAGAACACAGGAATGCAAGGTATAGGAAGTAGTAGAAGAATCCATGGACAACATTGGGCATCACAAAAAAGCAGAGAGGAGGGCAAAGAAAGGAAGACATAAAGCAGGCTGTGGGTGAGGGCCTGAGGCATGGGGGAGGAGAAAATAAATGAGGGAACTCTGGAGATAAATTTCAAGACTCAAAGAAAGATGAATGACCTTGGATTGAAAGTGCAACAGACTGAAATATAGGAAAACAGGGAAATGAAGAATTGATATTATGTGAAATTTGTCACATAATATCAATTTATATGATGATCTGAAATTTAAGAATATCCAGAAGAAAGGAAAATTTTAAACCATTTCCTGAGAGAAAGAGCAAATAATCTATCAGAACCATTCAACAGCAAACTTTTCAACAGCAACACTGGCCACAGCTGATATTAGAGTAATATTTTTTTAAGGCATTTGAGACAAAGGAACATTAAAGCTGGAATTTTATATCCATCCATATTGTCTTTCAAATGTCATAAAAATATCCTCAGACTTACAAAAGCTTCACTTGGTTCGTCCTACAAAGACCCATTTAAAAAAAGACTGTGAGAAAGCACCCAAATAAGAAAAAGAACAAACCTAGAAAAATGTTGCAGGAGATTAATGAAGGAGTAAAAAAAAAACCCGTAAAGTTTGCTTTTGCCTTTCAAAATGCTAATAACATCCACTAAAAGGAAAGACAAAGTAGATCCACAATAAACCAAAATGAAAATTCTACAGAATAGCAAAATGTTGTGGATGATAGGGAAATAAATGGTATGAAGCAGCTACACTTCTTATCACTTGGCAAAGGCAAAAAAAGATTTCAAAGGAAAAATGTTGGATAATTTAAACAGAATCTTCAAATGATAGAAAAATTAAAATATTTCAATAATCACAATAATTATTATTTCCAATTTAAAGACAATGATTGGGGAAGAAAATCTGTGTGTTGTTTCTAAAGTGTGTGTTAAAGACACAGACAGGTTAAAAGGATAAGAAAACATACGCCAAGCAATACTAATAAAAAGGAAAACTAAATCAATATCAGACAAGATAGACATTAAGGCAAAAAGTATAGGAATACCTAGAATCACTACAGAATGTTGAAGGGTTTAATTAATCAAGAAGAAAAAATATGTTTAAATAAGCATGTACTTAATAAATTAGCCTCAAAATGTATAAAGCAGACATATAGAATTGTAAAGAGAAATGTAAAAATCTAGCAACATAGTGGTTAATTTCCCAGCAGCTTTTTCAATCATTGGTCAAGGAGACCAAATAATCAACAAAGATACACAAGATGTGAACACAAGTGAACATATAATTATGCACTGGACAATGTAAAAATACATTTTCTTCTCAGACACATATGGTATGTTTCCAAAAACTGATTACACACTAAATGAAAACAAACTATGTTCTTGACAAAAGTGATAGGTTAATAACAAGAATATAAATAAGATATTCCTGCACATGAAAAAAATTTTAATCACTTCTAAATAACTCAGAGATATAGAAAAATTCAGTGGCTAGTTCAAAACCACATAAAACTTAATAACAACAAGAACAAGAAAAAAACACATAGCAAATATGATAATTTGAAAAAATAGCTTTAGTCATTATATTAGAAGACAAGCAAGACCTAAAAATTTAGAAAGAAGATAACAGTCATTCTAAAGATAGTTAAGAGATAATAAAGAGAAGAGCAAAAATAAAATGTTTATTTATTAAAAATTATTTATATATCACTTGTCTGTAGGGCAGGCACTGTTCTAAGTTTTTTTATTATAATTAGTAACTCACCTAATACTCAAAACAACCATGTGACATAGGTACAATTATTATTCCCATTACAGAGGTGGAAATTAAAGCACAAAGAACTTAAGTAATTTACACAAGACCACACAGCTAGTAATTGCCTCAGACAGAATCTGGCTAAAAAGTTTGAGCTATTTGCTTTGTTAAAATAGAAAGAATCAAACAAAGATGAAAGTTCATTTTGGAAAAAGGAATAACAAAAACTGCTTCTGAGATTATTGATTTTTCAAGAATGAGAGAGAGAGAGAGAGAGAGAGAGAGAGAGAGAGAGAGAGAGAGAGATTACAAATAAATAATATTGAAGGATATTTTTTGGTCAAGATGGTGGAGTAGGCAACGGTTGTGTTTGCCCCCTCTCACAAGCACATTAAACAAAATGACAACTAAACTATAGAGCAATCATCATTGAGAATTCTGTCTAGCTGAACAGAAGTCCTACAACTAAGGACATACAAAAGAAGCCACTTTGAGAGTGGTAAGAGGGACGGAGATGCAGACAAGAGGATCCCACGCTACGTGTGCAGTTGAAAATCAGGAGTGATATCTTGACTGTGAAGTTCTCCCCTGAAAAGTAAGGGAGGAACCCCTTGCTTATCAGGCGCAATATCAGGCCCTCTAGCCCAAGATTCCAGTGCCAGAAAGAGAAGTTCCCACAACTTCTGACTGTGAATACCACTGGAGATTGTGGCTGAGTGAGATGGAGGTCTGCTGGAGTCCCGGTGCTCCTCTTAAAGGACCCGCACATGGACTGACTTGCTGACAGCTTCACTCGCTCTGAGCACCAGTACTGGTGCAGCAGCTCAAAAGGCACCAGCAACATTCAGGGAGAAAATGAATGGTCTGGCTGCAGGGCAAGGGCTGGAGGGGCAGATTTCTCCCAGACAGAAGTACTAGCAGAAGCCATTGTTTTTTTGTTGAGTCTCCCACACACCCAGCCTGTTGACACAGGCAGGTATCATATCTGATTCTCTATCAACCTGGCTAACACTCTTCATTTCACCCTGGTAATTCCCTGAGATCCCGCCCCATCCATCTTGCAGACCCACCCGAGCTGCTTCTGATGGCTTTTTCACTCAAATGGCCTGTCTTGGCTCATGCTTCAAACTTTCCTAAAATCTCTCAAAGGTACAGGATTGTGACCCTCAGGGGAAAAGGGACAGCTGAGGAGAGGCTTATAATCTTACCAGAATCCCAAGGAAGGTGCACATGTGCGCGCATGCGCGCGCACACACACACACACACACACACACACAGAAAAACAAAAACAAAAACAAAAAACACATTATAATCAAATTGCTAAAAAGAAGAGAAAAACTTAACAGTCAGAGAAAAAAATATTATTTAGAGAAGAAAAATCTATAAAAATTTCTGCAAACTTCTTACCACTTACTATAGAATCCAGAAGATAATGAAATAAAATTGTTAGTGAAAAAAATTATCAAAATAGAATTCTATATGCAGGAAAAATATAATCCCTCAAAAAATAAGCAAAACGAAAACACATTTATAGACAAACAAATGCCCAACAAAAAATGTTAAAGGAAGTTTTCCAGGCTACTGAAAAGTAATATCACATGGAAATGCGAATCTAACATCAATAAAGAGTGAAGGAAATTGTCTATGTATAATTCCTTTTTTAATTTTTAAAAGGTATTTGAGTGTGTAAAGCAAAATTACTAATAACAAACGGTGGGTTGAAAACATAAGTAGAAATAAAAATAATGACAATAGAAATTAAGTACAGGATAATGGAAATTAAAAGTATACTGTTGTAGTGTTATATTATTCATGAAACTGGTATAATATTATTTGGAGGTAGAAGGTGATGAATTAAAGTTGCATAGACAAAAACTTAAAAAAAGAACTAAAAATTAAAATTAAAAACATACCTAATAAACCAAGAGAAGAGATAAAATGAAACACTAAAACAAAATACAAAAGAAGATGGTAAAAGAGACAGAAAGAAACAACAATGACAAAGAAACCCGAGATGGCACAAATGGACAAATAGCAAAGTTACAGACTTAAACATAGCCATATAAATAATTGCATTAAATGCAAACAAAATAAACACACAAATAAAAGGTGAAGATTGTCAGAATGAACTTTTTATAGCCAAATATGTTGTCTACAAGAAATGTTCTTTACATTTAAAGAAACAGGTTAAAAATAAAAAGATGAAAAAAGAAAAAAAATGCAAGCTACAAAAAAAAAGGTGCAGTGGCTATATTAACATCTGATCAAGTACCCTGAAGGGCAGGGAACAGGACTCTTTATAATAATGAAAGTAATAATTCACCAAGAAATCTTAGCTCTATATGTACATCTGATAAAAAATATTGAAGTATATGAACCAAAAAAAAAAAAATGACAGAAAATTCTAATACTCTTCTCTCAGTAATTTATTAAAAAGAACAAAATATCAGTAAGTATATAGAAGACTTGAACAATACTATGTACAAACTGAATCTAACTGGCATTTATGGAACACTACATCTAACAGCTTCCATACAAATGCACTACTCACCGAGATAAACTATTGTTTTTCCATCAAACAAGTCTCAGTAAATTTAAAAGGACTAAAATCATACAGAAAATATTATGTGGTCAAGACAAAATTCAGAAATTAATAAAAACAATATTTTCAAAAAGCTCTAAATAATGAAAATTTTAAAATACATGTGTAAGTAACCAGAAGGTCAAAAATTGCAACAAAAATCAGAAAATACTTTGAACTAAAAGATAATGCACATCCAATATATCAAAGTTTGTGGGATACAGCTAAAGTAGTACTTAGCAAAAATAAATAATAATAATAATAATAATAATTATATATATATATATATATATATATATATATATATATTTCTAAGACTTACACATTTTATAAAGAAAAGAGTATAAAATTACTAATCCAAGCTTTTGGTAAAAGGGCTAAGAAGAGCAACTTAACACAAAATAGGCATTATTTAAAAAAATACTAAAAAGGAGAAATTAATGAAACAAGAAATAAAATTTAAAAAATAGTGATGCCAAAAACTGATTATTGAAAATGTCAATAAAAACTGATAACACTCTATTTACACTGATCAATGGAAGAAGAACATAAAAGCATAAACTATTGAAACAAGGAGTGAAACAGGGGACATTACTACAGATTCTACAGACATGAAAATGATAATTAATGGACTGTTATTGGTAAAACTTTGCCAATAGATTTGAAAAGTTAAATGAAATGGGGGAAATAAAACGCTTTGAGATTCAAATGACCAAAACTGACACTAGAAGACACTGGAATTCTAAATAGACCTATAACTATAAAGATACTGAATTCATAATTTGAAAGCTTCCCAGAGGGAAAACTGTAGAGCTAAGTGGTTTCACTAAAATTACCATTTGAGGAAGAAACTATAGCAATTTCAGATAAAAGAATGAATCTGCCCAACTCATTTTATATCACCAAGGTTATCCTCATTCTAAAACCAAAACATTGAAAGAAAAATGAAAGATCAATATCCTTCATAATAGTAAATTAAATCTACTGATATATAAAAAGGATACAGCATCATGACCCTGAGGCGATTTATCCTAGAAGAGCAAGGTTGTTCTACAATTCAAAAAATCAATCAATATAATTTACCACATTAACAGAATACAGAAACAAATTAATATGAGAATCACATGAGACATAGAAAAGAGAAAATATTTGACTTACACTCAAAGTTCATTTATAATAAAAGTCTCAGCAAAGTAGGAAATGGATAAAGAGCATGTTTCAAAACCTTCATTTCACATCATACTTAGTGGTAAAAGTCTGAATACTTTTCACTAAGACTGGGATAATACAAAAATATAAACTCTCACCATGTCTTGTCAACATTGTATTAGAGATACAAAAAGAAAACGTGCAATAAAGAAAGAAATGAAAAGAGGAAGGAAGTGAGGAAAGAAGGGAAGAAAGGAAAAAGCTAACTGCATTGTGTCACATACACAGAAAATCCAAAGAAATCTTAAAAAAAACAAATCTACAAGCACTAATACATGAAATGAACAAGGTCACAGGATACCATGTCAATGTACAAAAATCTAGTGTATTTCTACATACTGGTAGTTATCAATGGAAAATGCAATCTAAATATAACATTTGAAACTGTACAGAACATAAAATATATAGTTAAATTTAATAAAAATATATGCAAGCCCTTGATATTAACAACTGTATAATATTGCTGAGAAGAAATGAAATAAAATCTAAATAAACGGAAAGATTTGTTATGTTTGTGGGTGAAATACTCAATATTATTAAGATGTCTAATAAACTCTACAATGGCCAAAAGCATCCTAGCAGGTATTTTGAGAAATTGACAATCAAATTCTAAAGAAATTATGCAATACTAAAAATTTAAAGGACCTAAAACATACAAAATAAATTTTTAAATTAAATTTATTGGGGTGACCCCGGTTAGTAAAATTACATAGGTTTCTGTAATGCATCATCTATATATCACATTGTGTGCTTACCACCCAGATTCAGTTCTCCTTTCATGACGATGAATTTGATCCCTTTTACCCTCTTCTACGATTCTCCCTCCCCCCTTGCCTCTGGTAACCAGTAAACTATTGTCTATGTCTATGAGTTTTTGTTTCTTTTTTGTTTGTCTTGTTCCTTTGTTGCGTTCAGTTTTATATCCCACATATCAGTAAACTCATATAGTTCTTGACTTTTTTTGTCTGACTTATTTCACTTAGCATAATAATGTCAAGATCCATCTATGTTGTCGCAAATGGCTCTATTTCATCTTTTCTTATTCAGAAAGGATTTTATGAATTTGACCTCAAAGGCAAAGGAATTAAAAGCTAAAATAAATGAATGGGGTTATATCAAACTAAAAAGCTTCTGTACAGCAAAAGAAACCATCAACAAAATAAAGAGGTAACCAACTGAATGGGAGAATATACTTGCAAACAATGCCTCCAATAAGAGGCTTATATCCAAAATATATAAGGAATTCATACAACTCAACAACAACAACAAAACAATCCAATTAAAAAATGCGCAGAGGACTTGAATAGACATTTCTCCAAAGAGGACACACAGATGGCCAATAGACATATAAAAAGATGTTCAACATCACTAATCATCAGAGAAATGCAAACCACAATGAGATCATCTCACACCGGTTAGAAAGGCTATCGTCAACCAGACAAATAATAACAAGTGTTGGAGAGGCTGTGGAGAAAAAGGAACCCTCATACACTGTTGGTGGGAATGCATATTGGTGCAGCCACTATGGAAGGCAATGTGGAGGTTCCTCAAAACATTAAGAATATAATTACCATGTGACCCAGCAATCTCTTTCCTGGGTATGTACCCAAAAACTCTGAAAACATTTATCCGTAAAGAAATATGTGCTCTGATGTTCATCGCAGCTTTATTTATGGTGGCCAACCATGGAAACAACCAAAGTGTCCTTTGACAGATGATTGGATAAAGAAGATGTGGTATATATAGACAAAATAAATTTTACCAAGAACAAAAGTGGAGAATTTATATTACCTGATTTCAAGGTTTACTATAAAACTTTAGTAATAAACAAAGTGTGGTATTAGCATAAGAAAAGAAGTATAGAAAAATGAAACAGAATAGAAAGTCCAAAAAAAGATCCACATATACATACCCAATTGATTTTCAACAGAGATCCCAAAGAAATTCATTACAGCAGCCTTTACAACAATAGGATATCACATATAAATAAATAATAACTTTTATGCCTACCTCACACCATATGCAAAACAATAATTCAATATGGATCATAGACAAAAATGTAAGAGCTAAAACTATAAATCTTCTAGAAGAAAACACATGGGACAATATTTGTAACTTTGCAATAGGCAAAGATTTATATATACGTATAGAAAACAAAAAGCACTGGCCATAAAAAAATTGATAAATTGGACTCCATAACTATTAAACACATATCCTCCAAAAGACAACATTAAGAAAATAAAAAGTCAAGCCATGGACTGGGAAAATATACATATATATTTGAAACAAATGACTGGTATCCAGGATATTACAGAACTCATATGACTCAATAAGAGAAAATAAGCAACCCAACGTTTTAAATAGGCAAAAGATCTGAATAGACATTTTTTAAAAAGAACACATTAGGAACTGCAAATAAGCACATAAAATAGTTCTCAACATCATGAGTCATTATAGAAGAGAAATTTGAAAACACAAAGAGATATCACTGAACACCCATTAGAATGACAAACAATTAATAGATACACCAAGTGCTGGCAAGAATGTGGAACAATTAGCACTTCCACAAATTGCTGATAGGAATTCAAAATGCTACAGTTTTTGTAAAACAATTTGGCCATTTCTAATAAAGCTAGACACACACTTGCTATACCCCTAGATATTTACTCAAGAAAAATGAAAGCTTAAGTCCACATTCACACAAAGAATTATATGTGAATGTTCTTGGTAGCTCTATTCATGATCCCAAATTGGAAAGTACCCAAATGTCCATAAAATTGTGGTTATACTCACATAATGGAACACAACTCATCAGTAAAAAGAAACAAACTACTCATACACAAAACAACATAGGAAAACACAAAACATTAGGCTAAGTAAAAAAAAAAAAGTTATTACAAAAGATAACTATGCCTCTTACTTATACATATTCTATAGTAAAGAAAACTATAGTGACAGATGTCAGATCATCATTTGTATACAACAGAGGAGGCACACTGAATTCAAAGAGGCATGGGAGAGCTTTTAGGGGGTCATGGTAATGTTATATTCTTTAAATAGAGTTGTGATTACCTAGATGAACGCATGTATGATCACTCATCCATTTGTGCAGTTAAAATATCTCAGCAAAGTTGATTTTTTTTTTTAACTTTCACTAGGAAATGTAAGAAAATATCTTTTTACCTTGGATTTAGACCAAAAGTAATTTAAAAGTAAAGAAAAATAAATCTTGGTTTATTAAAAATATACTATCTGAAAGATATCTAGGGATGCAGGGAAATAAACATCTAAAACACAAATAACACAGGATACTTGCATGACTTAAAACCAGAAAGTTATGAGCTCCAGGAAGAACTGCTATTAAGCAACGAGAAAGAAAAATAAGTAAAAGAGGTAAACATTAACTGGAAAACACATGCTACAAAAAATATGCTAAATTAAGAAGTAAAAAATCTTCATAATGATCAGGGATATGTAAACCAAGATCAAAATGTGGTATCATTTTACACTCTCTTGACTGGCAAAAATAAGTCCAAAAAATAGTGAGGGGCAAAGAGAATGTAAATCAATGGTATACCATATACATTGCTGGAGGTATAAATTATTATACCACTATGGATAAAAAAATGATATTATAAGTTGATTTTAAGTTATTGTTCTCAACCCAGCAATTCCATCTCTGCTTATAGTCAAGAGAAACTCTTGTACATAATAAGCACATGTACAGTAGTGCTCCCTTATCCATGACTTTTTTCCACACTTTTAGTGACCCATGTTCAACCACAGTCCAAATTTCCAAAACTAAACAATTCATATGTTTTAAATTGCACACCATTCTGAGTAGAGTAATGAAATCTCTAGCCATCCCGCTCCATCCTCCCCTGAACATGAATCACCTCTTTGTCCATCACATCCACTTAACAAACTTTATTTGCATAATGTTGAAAATAAATATTATATCTATGTCATCTCTATATGTTAAGAAAAACAGAAGAAATGAGGGAGAATCTGAATGAAAAGTTTAAAAATTTACACAGATAATTTGAATCCATGCAAAAGGATTATAAATACTGTCAAGAATGGTAAAATAAAAATGTAAAATTAGATATTCACTGAATCAGTATGAAAACTAGCTGTACACAGCAGAATAGGGAATAGTTAATTCAAACACATGTTTAAATCCAATATTCAACTAAAACACAGAGAATGAAAAAAAGAAAAAAACAAAAGGAAAAAAATACAGCATGAAACATAGGTTCCTGCTTAACATGTCTAATAAATGTTAATTGTCTAACAAGGAGAGAAAACGTGTCACAAAAAATAATGAAAGACCTAATTGCTGAGAATTTCCCAAATCTGGTGAAATAAATCAAACCATTGACTCTATAAATTCAGCAGAATAAAGGTAAAGAAAACCACCCACTTAGATACACATACTCAAACTTCTGAAGATCAAAGACAGAGAAAATCTTAAAAGCAGCTTGAGAAAAAAAAATAAACTCTCTTGAAAGGAACAACAGTAAGATTGATAACTGACATTAAAAAAATATTTATGTGGACAACAGAATAATGAAATTTCATTTGTAAAGCATTAAAAGAAAAATAACTGGAAACCTGAAATTTGACATTCAGTGAAAATATCCTTCAAAAAATGATGGTGAGGGCACCTTGTGATGAATGCCATGAAATAAAGTAGATGTGGAAACATGTTGTGAATAGCAACTATAAGGGTGTTATTATTTCATTTATTCTCTTTATTTAAATGCATATGAATAGAGTTCTAGTTCTGCTATAGTGGCACAAATCTACTATAGCCTATTAATCCTGCTTAACAGAACTACAATTTCTAAACAAAATGCAGAAAACAATTACTTGAAGACTCTAAAGGGTAAAGTAAGGCAGGCAAATTATGAAAGGGAATCAAAGTTTAGAGAAGCAAATATGCACTAACTGTATTATATGTGTGTAACAATTAATAGAATTGATACAATTCTATTAGGTTGGTGCAAAAGTAATTGCAGTTTTTGCAATTATTTTTAACCTTTTAAACCACAATTGCTTTTGCACCAACCTAATACATATATACCCTCTGTTCTCTCTCACTTTTACATTTAAGGGAACCCTCATATGAGGCCTGACAATTAAGTTTGCGAACTTGTTGCAACAATGTTGCTAACTTTGTTTTTGATAGCAGAGGGATTATTCATTATGAATTTGTACCAACTGGATAAACAGTTAACCAAGTTTACTACTTGGAAGTGCTGAAAAGGCTGCATGAAAAAGTTAGACAACCTGAACTTTTTGCCAACAATTCACGGCTCTTGCATCACGACAATGCACCAGCTCACATGGCACGCTCTGTGAGGGAGTTTTAGCCAGTCAACAAATAATTGTATTGGAACACACTCCCTACTCATCTGATCTGGCCCTAAATGACTTCTTTATTTACCCAAAGATAAAGAAATAGTGAAAGGAAGGCATTTTGATGACATTCGGTACATCAAGGGTTATACGATGACAGCTCTGATGGTCATTACAAAAAGAGTTCCACAATTGCTTTGAAAGGTGGACTAGGTGCTGGCACCAGCACATAGCTTCCCAAAGGGAGTACTTGGAAGGTGACCATACTGATATTCAGCAATGAGGTATGAGGCACTTCTTCAAGGACAAGTTTGTGAACTTAATTGTCAAAACTTATAGTAGGTCAGCATGGTGGTAGCGTCAATATTGGTAACTAACAATACATTGGAAACTCATCCATTCCTCTATATTCAGTGAACTTGAATACAGAGCAAAAGAAATTATTCAGTCTTTAAAACAAATAGTGGCAGGAAAGGTTAAAAAGGAAAGATTGAAGCCTGGGAACCTACTGGACAACATTGAAAGGTCTGATATATGTGCCATTGGAAACCCAGAGGAAGAGAGAAAGATTTTCACACACACACACACACACACACACACAAAAAAAAAAAAAAATTTAAGCAATAATTACAAAAAATTCCTAAATTTGATAAAATATATATATTTAAACATTGAAAACACTCAATGAACTCCTAAAAGTACAAACATAAAAAAAGAAAATGCGGTTGTGAGGACAGAGTCCCAGAGAGCAGTTTCCAGGCTCTCGGCCTCACACGAGGAGGCACTGGCTAGGGTAGTAAATGACTATCAACTGTGATTGGTTGGCCATCAGCTGTAACCAGTTAGCCAATTGGCGACTGATGTAACTGCAGGGCTGCGTTGATTGGTTGGTTGGTTGGTTGGCAGACAGAGAAGTGAATGGCGGACTGCAGATCGTGTGGCTACTATTGCGTGTATCTCGCACGGCTGCCAGAGAGAATATAGTGGTATGACTCCCCAATCTATGGCTCCGTGGGTGTTCCTTTTTGGCCTGACCATATCCTGTGTTCTGATGTGGGGAGCAGGACCAGAGGCCCCGCAGGCCACCCCGCACGAAAGCGGTCATCAAAATAGCGGTGTGAGGTGAGCCTCTGGAAATCTCCCCTTGAATTTACAATTAATTAAACAACTATAACTCCACAAAGGACTCCCTGCCCAGCAGACAGGCAAGTCGAAGAGTCTCACTACTCAATTCACCTAAAGGTGGGCAAAGTGTGTGAGCAGGGGAGGAGAGAAGGGAGAAGTGCGGAGATGGAGCCATGCATGCGCAGGACGCAGACTAGCTCAGTGCTCCGAGCTCGCTGCATCCCCGAACTACTGCAGCTGCAGCAAAGGGAAGAACTCAGACTGTTAGGGCTCTGCTTATGGCCCACAGGGCTGAGGGGACAGCATATAACATGGCTGAAACCAAAGCTCACGGCAGAGACCTCAGAGAAAAGACTGAGGGAAGAGGCCAAAAACAGTGGTTTAAGCCCTCACTGCCGAGCGGAGCACGGAAGCCTTAGGCACTGAGACTACCCGCCCCCTCCCTATCCTCCCAGAACTTGCCCCGCCCCCACCGGCCCAGTGCTACAAGGGGAACAGTAGCAGTGTCACATCAAAAGAACAGAACATTTGCACTTCTGACAACTGTGGTCCACAGACACAGATTCGTAGCCCAACTAGTTCCAGCAAAGGGGAGGGAGCTGTGGAGGCAGAACCAGCTCTGGTGGTGGTGGCCGACATTGCTCTGGGCCACCTCACACAACCTACTCCAAGCCTGTCCCCACCTATTTGGGTGGATCCCTGCAGTAGTAAACAGAACTACGGAAACACATGGGCTCTGAATCTGGTGCAGGAAGAGCTTTGGAACTTCAAAAGCAATCCGCATCAATACACGGATTTGGCGCTCTATGACGTAGGCAAACTGTTAATAGAGGAGAAGCTTGCCTTCCAGGAAATCCCCCGCACTATGTGAGAAGCTGGAATAGTGCAGAGAAAACATAACACTACAGTGTGAAAGAGAAAAAAATGGCTGCAGTCGGAGAGAAAATAAAACACTCTACAAACACGTACTGGAAAACAAAAGAAAGACCTCTTCCTATCAACCTGTTGCAGAACCCACTCCTGAAGATGTCTAGGAAGAGAAATAATAAATCACTAACTGCCATGAATAACCAAGGCAAACAAGACAGCTCAGAAAGAAAATGAAAAGTATCCAGAAAATAAACTTGAAGATATGGAAATATGTGACTTAAAAGACAGAGAATTAAAAATTGCAGTTCTGAAAAAACTCAATAAGATGCAAGAAACACAGAAAGGCAGTTTAATGAACTCAGAAACGCAATCAAAGAACAACATGAATATTTTACGAAAGAGCTGGAAATTTGAAAAAAGAACAAAATGGAATTTCTGGAGATTAAGAACTCAATAGAAGAAATTAAGAATGAAATAGCCAGCTTAGGTAGTAGAGTTGACCAGATGGAGGAAAGCTTCAGTGACATAGAAGATAGAAACGTGGAAATGACATGGATGGAAGAACAAAGAGACTTCAGACTTAAAAAAAATACAAGAATTCTACAAGAACTTTCTGACTCCATCAGAAAGAGCAATATAAGAATAATGGGCATACCAGACGTGTAAGAAAGAGAGAAGGGAACAGAGAGTATATTCAAACAGACAGTCGATGAGAACTTCCCAAAATTGTGGAAAGAACTGGATCCTCGAATCCAAGAAGTAAATAGAACACCTAATTACCTCAACCCCGACAGGCCTTCTCCAAGGCACATTGTATTGAAGCTGTCAAAAATCAGCAACAAAGAAAGAATCCTCAAGGCAGCCAGGGAAAAGAAGACGGTGACCTACAAGGGAAAGCCCATTAGATTATCATCAGATTTCTCAGCTGAAACTCTACAAGCCAGGAGGAAGTGGAACCAAATATTCAAACTATTGAAAGAGAGAAATTATGAGCCAAGAATAATATACCCAGCAAAGCTATCCTTTAGATATGAAGGAGGAATAAAGACCTTTCCAGACATACAGAAGCTGAGGGAATTTTCTCGTTTCTCTTTTTTTAAATTAGGTTTATTGGGGTGACAATTGTTAATAAAGTAACATAGATTTCAGGTCTACAATTCTGTATTACATCATCGATAAATCCCACCATGTGTTCACCACCCAGAGTCAGTTCTCATTCCATCACCCTATATTTGAGAGGGAATTTTCTAATAGGTTATATGCACTACAAAAACTACTTAAGGAGGCTATTCGACCACCATCAACAGGGACAATTTGTGGCAACCAAAACATAAAAAGGGGAAGAGTAAAGGCCTGAACTGGAACATGGGAATGGACAAAATAAGCATGCTGAAGAAAATGGAATACTCTAAATATCAAACTTTCTTTTACATAAACTTAATGATAACCGCTTAAAAAATAACCAGAACTGAAATATATACTGCAATTAAAGAAGAAACAGTGGGAAAAATCATAGAATACCACCACACAGAATGATAGACAACAACAAAAAGGCAAAGAAAGAATGGAAACACAGTCTTACAAGAAAACTAAAGACAGAATGACAGGAAATCCTCACATATCAATAATCACCCTAAATGTAAAGGGACTGAACTCACCAATAAAAAGGCACAGAGTAGCAGATTGGATCAAAAAACTAAACCCAACCATATGCTGTTTCCAAGAGACACATCTAAGCTACAAGGACAAGCATAGACTCAAAGTGAAAAGGTAGAAATTGACACTTCAAGCAAATGGTATGCAGAGAAAATCAGGTGGAGCCATAATGATATGAGATGAAACAGACTTCAGGATGAAAAAGCTTACAAGAGACAAAGATGGATATTTCATAATGGTAAAGGAAACTATACAACAAGAAGACATAACAGTCATCAATATTTATATCCCCAAACAGGGAGCTCCGAAATATACCAAAAAACTACTAACAGAACTAAAGGGAGAAATTGACCAAAACACAATTATACTAGGGGACTTAAATACATCATTGACAGCTATGGATAGATCATCCAAGCAGAAAATAAATAACGAAATAGCAGCCCTAAATGACACATTAGATGAAATGGATATAAGTGACATACATATAGAGCACGTCATCCTAAAACATCAGACTATACATTCTCTTTGAGTGTGTATATGGAACACTCTCAAGGATAGACCATATATTGTAACATAAAATCAGCCTCAACAAATTTAAGAAGATTGAAATCATACCAAGCATATTCTCTGATCACAAGGCTTTGAAATTGGATATCCAGTGCGAAAAGAAAGCAGGAAAAAAACACAAATACATGAAAATTAAATAACATACTTCTAAAGAAGGACTGGGTCAAAGAAGAAATTAAAGGAGAGATCAAAAGATACATAGAAACAAATGACAATGAAAATACATTCTACCAAAATTTTTGGTATGCAGCGAAAGCAGTTTTAAGAGGGAAATTTATATCATTACAGGACTATCTCAAGAAACAAGAAAAATCCAAAATGAATAACCTCATGTTACACTTTAAAGAACTACAAAAAGAAGAACAAGTGAAACCCAAGCTCAGCAGAAAAAAGAAAATAACAAAATCAGAGCAAAACTAAATGAAATAGAGAATGAAAAGACAATAGAAAAATTAATGTGACAAAAAACTGGTTCTTTGAAAAGATTAACAAAATCGACAAACCCTTGGCTAGACTCACTAAGACAAAAAGAAAGAAGATACTAATTAACAAAATCAGAAATGAAAAAGGGGAAGTTATCACAGACACGACAGAAATACAAAGGATCATCCAAGAATACTATGAAGGACTATATGCCACCAAATTCAATAACCTAGAAGATATGGACAACTTCTTAGAAACATATAGCCTTCCAAGGCTGAACCATGAAGAACTGGAAAATCTAAACAGACTGATCACCAGTAACGAAATTGAATCAGTCATCCAAAATCTTCCCAAAAGAGGAGTGACGTCATAGGAATGGCGGCAGCGGGGCACATTTTCTGAGTTCTCCTCCGGATTTTATTACAAACGGGACATATAACCCATCAAACAACTCTTCGCTCATCACGCAGAACAGCTAAGAGACTCCTAAGAGACTCGTGTAAGGATTACTTGAAGCTGCGCAAATTGGGCGAGCAGGGGAAGAAAGAAGGGAGCGGAGAGGAAACGCGAGGTCGCGCGGTGGAATCAAGCCGGCGGCGGCGGCTGGCGGTAAACTGCAGCTCTAAAGACACAGGGAGATATAGAACACGCAGAACAGCGGGGAGACTCGTGGAGGAATTTGCCTGAAGGTGTGCGCGGATTACAAGCAGGGGAGGAGGCGGGACAGCGAAGTGGAAGCGCGCCCCCCCACCCCCACCCGCGCGGAGCCGAGGCCGGCGGCGCCGGGACTACGGAACGCAGACTCCTGGAAGCGGAGCACAGGCCGTGCAGCGTTGCTGCGCGACTCCCAGGTCGGACGGAGGCTCGTGGAAGGTTTGCTTTGAGGTGCACTAGGTGGGCGAGCGGGGTGGAGGAGCGTGCTCACAGAAAAAGTGGAGGGCAGCACCCGGGGCTCTAGAGTCCCACGGGAGCCCAGGGTGTGGCGGAGAGCGTAGGGTCCAGGAGGTGAGCTCTTTCCCTGCGTCCCACAGTTGATCGCTCCCGCCGGGGCGGGCAGCTCGTGGGCCCTAGGGCAGACAAAGAACTGAGACGCCACACCTGGGCCCCTCACCGCGCTTTTCGAATCCTCCCCCCGCCCTTCCAGAGACTCAAACTACCCCTAACTGAGAAACAGTGTCAGATTACAGAGGGGCGTCTGCGCTCAGGCGCTGGGAAGATTGGCAGCCGGCTCTGACCATCGGAAGAGGCTGGGAGGAGGGGATTTTCGCTGGACGAGGAGAGAGGAGACTCCCACACCCCCAGCCACCACCTTTTCAGGCCTGCGGGAGGAGTGTGAGTGGCTGGCCTGGGAGGGAGGAGACCCCTCCATCCCCAGGCCCCACCCTTTCTGGCTGGCCTGCGGCGGGGCAAGGGCAACCGCGGAAGCAATCCCTGAGTTCAGCAGTAAGCGGCAGTCGCAGCTCCCGGCTTTCAGCAGCTCAGAGATCTCCCGCCCGCCCCCTCCCACTCATCCTTGGAAGGAGGGCCCTAAGACTCAGGAGTACTGGGCACAGGGCTGTTGGAGCTACTCTCAGCGTGCATTTGTGCAGGAAAGGACAGAAACTGCATGGTCTCTCTGAAAACTGTCATCCAGACCCCTCAGCCCCTCGCATTTAAATCTACACTCCCAAATTCACTCTGGGCACCAGGTGACTAGCGATGCCTGCGCACTAGGCAGGGAACTCTTTGGCACAGCGGAGGACAACCTGGAGATCACCTGGTGGGCTTAAGCCAAGACTGGTGCTGCTTTCTGTTTTGCTTTGCTTGGTGGTCTTTATTTTTATTTATTTATTTATTTTTTTTTTTTATTTTTTATTTTTTATTTTTTTATTTTATTTTATTTTTTTTTTCTTTCTTTCTCTTCTTTTTTTTTCTTTTTTCTGCTTGTTGTGATTTGCTTTGTTCTGTCTTTATTTCTTTGATATCTTTGCCTATGTAGAGTGGGGATTGTCGGTTGTATTTTATTTGTGAATGTACTTGATTTGTTTTCTTTGTTGTTGTTGTTGTTGTTGTACTTGCTAACTTTATTTGTGCTGAAACTGCCCTACCAGGGCCCAGCTTAAGAGGCACAAGATTCAACATATCCAGAAGCCAACTCTGGACCAAACCAGAGTACTACCGGGTTTGACCTACAAGTCACCCACGGAAGGAGGGCCCTAAGACTCAGGAGTACTGGGCACAGGGCTGGTGGAGCTACTCTCAGTGTGCATTTGTGCAGGAAAGAACAGAAACTGCATGGTCTCTCTGAAAACTGTCATCCAGATCCCTCAGCCCCTCGCATTTAAATCTACACTCCCAAATTCACTCTGGGCACCAGGTGACTAGCGCTGCCTGTGCACTAGGCAGGGAACTCTTTGGCACAGCGGAGGACAACCCGGAGATTACCTGGTGGGCTTAAGCCAAGACTGGTGCTGCTTTCTGTTTTGCTTTGCTTGGTGATTTTTTTTTTTGTTTGTTTGTTTGTTTGCTTGTTTTGTTTTGCTTTTTTGTTTTTTTGCTTTTGTTTTTGTTTTGTTTTGTGTTGTTTTGCTTTGTTCTTCTCTTTTTTCCTTTCTTTTCTTTTTCTTTTTTTTCTTTCTTTCTCTTCTTTTTTTTTCTTTTCCTTGCTTGTTGTGATTTGCTTTGTTCTGTCTTTATTTCTTTGATATCTTTGCCTATGTTGAGTGGGGATTGTCGGTTGTATTTTACATGCGAATGTACTTGATTTGTTTTCCTTGTTGTTGTTGTTGTTGTTGTTGTACTTGGTAACTTTATTTGTGCTGAAACTGCCCTACCAGGGCCCAGATTAAGAGGCACAAGATTCAACATATCCAGAAGCCAACTCTGGACCAAACCAGAGTACTACCGGGTTTGACCTACAAGTCACCCATGGAAGGAGGGCCCTAAGACTCAGGAATACTGACCACAGGGCTGGTGGAGCTACTCTCAGCGTGCATTTGTGCAGGAAAGGACAGAAACTGCATGGTCTCTCTGAAAACTGTCATCCAGACCCCTCAGCCCCTCGCATTTAAATCTACACTCCCAAATTCACTCTGGGCACCAGGTGACCAGCGCTGCCTGCGCAATAGGCAGGGAACTCTTTGGCACAGCAGAGGACAACCTGGAGATTACCTGGTGGGCTTAAGCCAAGACTGGTTCTGCTTTCTGTTTTGCTTTGCTTGGTACTTCCATTTTTTTTTTTTTTTTTTTTTTTTCTGCTTGTAGTGATTTGCTTTGTTCTGTCATTATTGCTTTGATATCTTTGCTTATGTTGAGGGGGGATTGTCGGTTGTATTTTATTTGTGAATGTACTTGATTTGTTTTCTTTGTTGTTGTTGCTGTTGTACTTGGTAACTTGATTTGTGCTGAAACTGCCCTACCAGGGCCCAGCTTAAGAGGCACAAGATTCAACATTTTCCAGAAGCCAACTCTGGACCAAACCAGAGTACTACCGAGTTTGACCTACAAGTCACACACCCAGAAGGAATTCTCTGAAGGCACAAGAGCCCATAGAGGCCAAACCTCATTTAAGTGGCCAACCCTCACCCAGCAGAACACCCTGTGGTGAGCAGAGCCAAGTTTCACAACTAGACGGCCTGGGAGTTAAGCCCACCTACTCACAAGCAAAAAGCAATCAAAGTTCTTCTTGAACAGGACGATATACTAAACACACGAGCCTCCTGTGGAGCACATGCAGAGAAGAACGAAGTAGTCCAAGTCAAATATAAAAGACACATACTACATAAGATAACCCAGCAAGAACTAAGAGCTCTAGGGGATCTTCCTAATACATCAAAGCAAACACAGAGAGTCAGTCAGAATGGGGAGACAAAGAAACATGTCCCAAATAAAAGAACAGAAAAAACCTCCACAACTGGAACCAAATGAAGCAGAGGTAACCAACATGTCAGAGACAGAGTTCAGAACACTGGTGATAAGAATGTTTAAGGAGCTTAGAGAAGACATAAAGAAGGATATAGAAATCATAAAGAACAACCAGTTAGAGCTAAAAAAGGATGTAGAAATCTTAACGAACAACCAGCTAGAACTAAAAAACACAATTACCGAAATTAAGAACTCACTTGAAGGAATGACCAGCAGGTTAGATGAAGCAGAGGATCGAATCAGCGACTTAGAAGACAAGTTAGCAGAGATCACTCAAACTGAACAACAGAAAGAAAAAAGAATAAAAAACAATGAAGATGGGTTAAGAGACCTCTGGGATAACATCAAGCGCAACAACATGCGCATCATAGGAATACCAGAAGGCGAAGAGAAGAAGCAAGGGATTGAGAACATATTTGAGGTAATAATGTCAGAAAACTTCCCTAACCTGATGAAGGAAACCAACATACAAGCCCAGGAAGTGCAGAGAGTTCCAACCAGGATAAACCCAAACAGGCCCACACCAAGACACATTATAGTTAAAATGGCAAAGCTTAAAGACAAAGAGAGAATCTTGAAAGCAGCAAGAGAAAGGCAGAAGGTTACATACAAGGGAACTCCCATAAGACTATCAAATGACTTTTCTACAGAAACATTGAAGGCAAGGAGGGAGTGGCAGGAGATACTCAAAGTGATGGAACACAAAGGCCTACAACCTAGATTGCTTTATCCAGCAAGGCTATCATTTAAAGTTGATGGAGAGATAAAGAGCTTCCCAGAAAAGAACAAACTGAAAGAATTTATGACAACCAAGCCAGCATTGCAAGAAATACTAAAAGGACTTCTGTAAATAGAAGAAAGATGAAAACAATTTACTACAAATCTAAAAATGGCAATAACTATGTACCTATCAGTAATCACTTTAAATGTAAATGGATTAAATGCTCCAATCAAGAGACATAGGGTGGCTGAGTGGATAAGGAAACAAGACCCTTGTATATGCTGTATACAAGAGACTCATTTCAGATCAAAAGACACACACAGACTGAAAGTGAAGGGTTGGAGTAACATATTTCATGCAAATGGAAGCAAAAAAAAAGCTGGAGTTGCAATACTTATATCTGACAAAATAGACTTTAAAATGAAAAAAATATTAAAAGACAAAGATGGGCACTATATAATAATAAAGGGATCAATCCGACAAGAGGACATAACCCTAGTAAACATCTATGCACCTAACATAGGAGCACCTAAATATATAAAACAGGTACTGATGGACATAAAGACAGAGATCAACAGCAACACTATCATAGTAGGGGACTTCAACACACCTCTGACAACAAGGGACAGGTCCTCCAGACAGAAAATCAATATGGAAACAACAGCCTTAAATGATACTTTGGAGCAGTTGGACTTAATTGATATTTTCAGAGCATTTCACCCCAATGCTGCAGAATACACGTTCTTCTCAAGTGCTCATGGAACATTTTCTAAAATAGATCATATGTTAGGACACAAGACAAGCCTCGATAAATTTAAGAAAATTGAAATCATACCAATTGTCTTCTCTGACCACAGTGCTATGAAATTAGAAATGAACTACAGGGGAAAAAAACCAGGAAGATACACCAATTCATGGAGGCTGAATAACATGTTGCTAAATAATGAATGGGTCAAGCAGCAGATCAAAGAAGAAATCAAAAGATATCTTGAGACAAATGAGAATGAGAACACGACGACCCAAAATCTATGGGATGCTGCGAAAGCAGTCCTAAGAGGGAAGTTCATAGCACTGCAGGCCTACCTAAAGAAACAAGAAACATCACTAATTGACAGTTTATCTTCACACTTAAGGGATCTGGAAAAAGAACAGCAAAATAAACCCAAAGGGAGCACAAGGAAGGAGATAATAAGGATCAGAGCAGAAATAAATGAAATAGAAACCAGAAAAACAATACAAAAGATCAATGAATCCAAGAGTTGGTTCTTAGAGAAGATAAACAAAATTGACAAACCTTTAGCCAGACTCATTAAAAAAAGGAGAGAGAGGACCCAAATTAATAAAATCAGAAATGAAAGAGGAGAAGTGACAACAGACACCACAGAAATACAAAAAATTGTAAGAAATTACTATGAGCAACTATATGCCAACAAATTTGACAACCTTGAAGAAATGGACAATTTTCTAGAGGCACACAACCTTCCAAAGCTAACTCAAGAAGAAACAGAAAGCCTGAACAGTCTGATTACCACCAGGGAAATTGAATCAGTAATCAATAATCTCCCAACAAACAAAAGCCCTGGACCAGATGGCTTTACAGGTGAATTTTTCAAAACGTTCAAAAAAGAATTATCACCTATTCTCCTCAAGCTCTTCCAAAAAATCCAGAAGGAAGGAAGACTCCCAAACACTTTTTACGAAGCCACTATCACCCTGATCCCAAAAGCAGACAAAGACACCACAAAGAAAGAAAACTACAGGCCGATATCTCTAATGAACATAGATGCAAAAATTCTCAACAAATTATTAGCAAACAGAATTCAGCAATACATTAAAAAGATCATACACCATGATCAAGTGGGATTCATCCCTGGTATGCAGGGGTGGTTCAACATCCGCAAATCAATTAATGTGATACACCACATTAACAAAATGAAAAATAAAAATCACATGATCATATCAATAGATGCAGAAAAAGCATTTGATAAAATACAGCAACCTTTTATGATAAAAACCCTTAAGAAAGTGGGAATAGAGGGATCATATCTTAACATAATAAAGGCCATATATGACAAACCCACAGCTAACATCATACTCAATGGGGAAAAGCTAAAACCATTCCCCCTAAGATCAGGAACAAGACAAGGTTGCCCACTTTCTCCACTTCTATTCAACATAGTGCTGGAAGTTCTAGCCACAGCAATCAGACAAGAGAAAGAAATAAAAGGCATCCAAATTGGTAAGGAGGAAGTAAAATTATCATTATATGCAGATGATATGATACTATATATAGAGAACCCTAAAGACTCCACCAAGAAACTATTAGAACTGATAGATGAATTTAGTAAAGTAGCAGGATATAAAATTAATATTCGGAAATCAGTTGCATTTGTATATACCAATGATAAAATAGCAGAAGGAGAAATTAAAAAAACAATTCCATTTACAATTGCTCCAAAGACTATAAAATATCTGGGAATAAATCTAACCAAAGATGTAAAGGATCTGTACTCAGAAAATTATACAACACTGAAGAAAGAAATGAAAGAAGACATAAATAGATGGAAACACATTCCATGTTCATGGATAGGAAGAATTAATATAATTAAAATGTCCATACTGCCTAAGGCAATATACATATTCAACGCAATTCCTATCAAACTACCAATGACGTTTTTCACAGAAATAGAACATATAATCCTAAAATTTATATGGGACCATAAAAGACCCCGGATAGCCTCAGCAATCTTGAGAAATAAGAACAAAGTGGGAGGTATAACGATACCTGATTTCAAACTATACTACAAGGCTACAGTAATCAAAACAACATGGTACTGGCATAAAAATAGATACATAGATCAATGGAACAGAATAGAGAGTCCAGACATAAATCCATGCCTATATGCCCATCTAATCTACGACAATGGAAGCAAGAATGTACGATGGGGTAAAGATAGTCTGTTCAATAAGTGGTGTTGGGAAACCTGGACGGACACATGCAAGAAAATGAAGCTGGACCACCTCCTTACACCATATACAAAAACAAATTCAAAATGGCTTAAAGACTTAAATGTAAGATCTGAAACCATAAAATATCTAGAAGAAAATATAGGAAGAAACTTCATGGACATTACCCGGAGTAAGATTTTCACTGATATATCCCCTCGCGCGAGCGAAGTAAGAGAAAAAATAAACATGTGGGATTACATCAAACTAAAAAGTTTTTTCACAGCAAAGGAAACCATCAATAAAACAAAAAGGGATCCTACTGTATGGGAAAAGATATTTGCCAATGATATATCTGATAAGGGATTAATATCACAAATCTATAAAAAACTTACTCAACTCAACTCCAAAAAAACAAACAACCCAATTAAAAAATGGGCAGAGGACTTGGGGAGACATTTCTCTAAGAAGGACATACAGAAGGCAAGAAGACATATGAAGAAATGCTCAACCTCACTAACCATCAGAGAAATGCAAATAAAAACCACAATGAGATACCACCTCACTCCAGTCAAAATGGCTATTATCAATAAATCAACAAACAACAAATGCTGGCGCGGATGTGGAGAAAAGGGAACGCTAGTGCACTGTTGGTGGGACTGCAGATTAGTGCAGCCACTATGGAAAACAGTATGGAGGTATCTCAGGAATCTGAAAATGGAACTACCCTATGATCCAGTAATTCCACTCCTAGGCATCTACCCGGAGAAATCCAAAACTCCAATTCAAAAATCTGTATGCACTCCTATGTTTATTGCAGCACTTTACACAATAGCCAAGATATGGAAACAACCAAAATGCCCATCGGTAGATGACTGGATTAAGAAGCTGTGGTACATTTATACAATGGAGTATTACGCAGCCATAAAGAAGAAAGAAATCTTATCATTTGCAGCAACATGGATGGATCTAGAGAACATTATGTTAAGTGAAATAAGTCAGAAAGAGAAAGACAAGTACCATATGATCTCACTTATATATGGAATCTAAAGAAAAGACTATGTGAATGAACTAATCAGAGTCAGTTTTGGGGACGCAGAGAAAAAACCGAGAGTGGTTAGATGGGTGTGTGGGAGGGGGTTGGGGATAAGGGGAAAGGTAAAGGGATTTGGAAGCAGCTGGTAACCACAAGATGGCCTCAGGGTTTTTCTTTTGAAAATTAATTTGGGGAAGGTATTCTATAATGTTGTAAAGATTTTGTTGGGTATCCGATGGACATGCGTCCTATTTGGGAGACCACCTCAGGGATACTGTGGATACCTGATCATGGCATTGTACATCAGAAGCTAAACATTAATGAATGCCAACTATAATTTTATATATATAATGTGATGGTTCAGTGTGAGGTCGGAGGGATAGTGGATGGGGGGAGGGGGGTTCACAGTATGAGGGATATAAATGATGAACGTCTAAGTATTACCTTGTTTTGTACACCTGAAACTAATAAATAAAATAATTAATAAAAAAAAAAAAAAAAAAAAAAAAATCTTCCCAAAAGCAAAAGTGCGAGACCAGAAGGCTTCACTAGTGAATTCTACCAACCTTCAAAGAGGATCTAATACCAACTCTGCTCAAACTCTTCCAAAAAATTCAAGTAGAGACAGTACTCCCTAACTCACTTCATGAGGCCAACATTACCCTGATACCAAAACCTGGCAAGGACAACACAAAAAAAGAAAACTACAGATCAATATCTCTGATGAATACAGATGCTAAAATCCTAAACAAAAGTCTAGCAAATTGAATACAACAACGCATTAAAAAGATTATTCACCACGACTAAGTGGTGTTCATCCACAGGGCACAAGGATAGTTCAACATCTGCAAATCCATCAATGTGATACATCACATAAACTAAATAAAGGACAAAAATCATATGATTATATCAATTGATGAAGAAAAAGCATTTGACAAGATACAACATCCATTTATGATTTAAAACCTTAATAAAATCAGTACAGAAGAAAAATGCCTTAACATAATAAAGGCCATATATGACAAACCCTCAGCTAATGTCATAATGAACAGTGAAAACCTGAAGCCATTTGTTCTACGTTCAGGAACATGACAGGGCTGCCCCTATCACCTCTGCTTTTCAACATAGTTTTGGAAGTCCTTGCCAGTGCAATCAGGCAAGAGAAAGAAATAAAAGGCATCCAAATTGGAAATGAAGAAGTTAAACTGTCACTCTTTACAGATGACATGATGCTATATATAGAAAACCTTAAAGACTCCATAAAAAGCTATTAGAAACAATCAACAAATACAGTAAAGTTGCTGGCTACAAAAATCAGCGTACAAAAGTCCATTGCATTCCTATATACTAACAATGAAATCTCAGAAATAGAAATACAAAAAACAATTTCTTTTGCAATTGCAGCAAAAAGAATAAAATACCTAGGAATAAACTTAACCAAGGATGTGAAAGACCTATATGCTTAAAACTGTAAGACATTTTTAAAAGAAATTGAAGAAGACACAAAGAAATGGAAAGACATTCCATGTTCATGGATTGGAAGAATCAACATAGTTAAAATGGCCATATTACCCATACAGATTTAATGCAATCCCCCATCAAAATCCCAAGAACAATTTTTTTAAAAGAAATAGAACAAAAAATCACCAGATTTGTTTGGAACCACAAAAGACCCTGAATAGCCAAAGCAATTTAAAGAAAAAAGAACAATGCTGGAGGAATCAGACTCCCTGACTTTAGCTTGTACTACAGGGTTACAATAATCAAACAGCAGGGTATTGGCAGAAAAACAGACACATAGACCAATGGAATAGAATTCAAAACTTGGAAATGAAACCACATACATATGGACATATAGTTTTTGACAAAGAAGCAGGAAACATACAATGGAGAAAAGACAGATTCTTCAAAAAATTGTGCTGGCAGAATTGGAAAGCAACGTGTAAAAGAATGAAACTGGACTGCTGTCTGTCACCATGTTCCAAAATTAATTCAAAATGAATCAAAGACTTAAGCATAAGACCTGACACAATAAACTGCATAGAAGAAAACATAGGTACTAAACTTATGGACCTTGGGTTCAAAGAGCATTTTATGAATTTGACTCCAAAGGCAAGGGAAGTAAAAACTAAAATAAATGAACGGGACTATATAAAACTTAAAAGCTTCTGCACAGCAAAAGAAACCATGAACAAAATAAAGAGGCAACCAACTGAATGAGAGTAGATTTTTGCAAACAGTGCCTCCAATAAGGGGCTAATATCCAAAATATACAAGGAACTCATGAAGCTCAACAACAAAAAGAACAAACAACCAAATTGAAAAATGGGCAGACGACCTGAAGAGACATTTCTCCAAAGAGGACATACAAATGGCAAACAGACATATGAAAAAATGCTCAACATCACTAATCATCAGAGAAATGCAAATGAAAACCACAATGAGATATCACCTCACCCCAGTCAGAATGGCTATCATCAACAAAACAAATAGTAACAAGTGCTGGAGAGGCTGTGGAGAAAAAAGGAACCCTCATACACTGTTGGTGGGAATGCAGACTGGTGCAGCCGTTATGGAAGGCAGTGTGGAGGTTCCTCGAAAAATTACAAATACAATTAGCATATGACCCAGCAATCCCTCTCATGGGTATCTACCCAAAAAAATCTGAAAACATTTATACCTAAAGACACCTGTGTTCCAATGTTCATTGCAGCTTTGTTTAAGGTGGCCAAGACATGGAAACAACCAAAATGTCCTTCGATAGATGAATGGATAAAGAAGTTGTGGTACATATACACAATGCAATACTATTCAGAAGTAAGAAAACATGAAATACGACCACTTGTGACAACATGGATGGATCTTGAGATTATAATGCTAAACAAAATAAGTCAGACAGAAAAAGCAGAGAACCATATGATCTCACTGATACGTGGTATATGAACCAAAAACGACAAAAGAACAAGATAAACAAATGTGAAACAAAAATTCATAGACACAGACAATAGTTTAGTGGTTACCAGAAGGTAAGTAGGGAGAGGGATGGTAGATGATGGTAAGGGGGATCAAATATATGCTGATGGAAGGAGAACTGATTCTGGGTGGTGAACACACAATGGGATTTATAGATGATGTAATACAGAATTATACACCTGAAATCTATGTAACTTCACTAACAATTGTCTCCCCAATAAACTTTAATTAAAGAAAAGAAAAGAAAAAAAATGAAAAGAGAAAAAAGAAAATACTTAGATACATCTTAATTGAATTTCTGAAAACCGAAGAAAAATATCCTTGAAAACAAGTAGAGGAAAAAACACATTACATACAGAGAACCAGGATTGGAATGACCATTGATTTCTCACCAGTGAATACAGATGTGAGAAGAAAAGAACTGTCAACTCAGAATTTATATCTGATTAAAATATCCTTCACAAATTAATACAAAAAAAATCTAAGAAAAATTAATACAAAAAAAAATCTAAGAAATCTAAAGAAGAAAAACTAAAAATTTTTTGCCAGCCGACCTGCACTATAAAAATGCTAAATGAATTTCTTCAGGCTAAGGGACAATAATATCAAAGAGAAAGTTGGATCTTCAGGAATGAAAGGAGAATAAAATAAGTGAAAAATATCTAAAGACTTTTTTCCCTATCTGAAGTACTTTTAAATGTGTATGACTATTGCAATTTTTAAAAAATCATTATATTGTGTTGTAAGGTTTCCAATGCATGTAGATATATATGACACCTATGATACAAAATAACTTAAGGATAAAGGGGGAGAATTATAGGAACCTATATGTTACAAGGTTTCTACATTTTATGTAATGTAGTACAATATTACACCTAAAGACTGAAAGTATAGATAGATATAGATATAAATATACTGAAAGATATAGAGTAATATATCTGTAAATAAGTCCCATAAATATTAATATAAAAAGATAAAACCAAAAATCAAATAAACAATGATTGTACATTTAAAATATTCAAATAGTCCAAAAGAAAACAAGAAAGGGAACACCCAGTACCAAGATAAAAAGAAAACAAATAATAAAACTGTAGACATATATCCAACTCTATCAATAATTAGCTAAGATGGTAAGCTCTGAACACTTCGATTAAATGGCAGATATTGACAAAGTGTACAAAAAGCAATGTCCTACTATTAGCAGACTACAGAAGTCACAATTCAAACATCAATGCCAGACAGATTAAAAATAAATGGATGGATAATGTCACAATTTATCAAGTTTCATGGAATGTAGCAAATATCGTGTATACAAATTAAATGTTTATATTAGAGAAAGAATAAACATATAAACCAAGTAACCTAAGTTTCCATCTTAGCGGGGGGGAGGGAGAAGCAAATTAAATCCCCCCAAAAAAAACAAAAGGAGGAAAAAATAAAGATAAGAGAAGTAATCATTGAATTTGAAAACACAAAAGTAATAAAGAAAATCAATGAAACCAAAAGCTGACTTTTGAAGAAATCAATAAGACTGACAAATCTCTTGCCAGACTGATCAAGAAATATTGAAACAAATTACCAAAATCTAAAATGAAATTAGGAGAAGAGTTCCAAGATGGCAGAGCAGATAAATGCTGTGTTTGCCTCATCCCATGAATACATCAAAATTACAACTAAATTATAGAACAATCAACCTAGAAAACCATCTGAAGGCTAGCTGCACAGAAGTTTTATAACTAAGGATATAAAGAAGAAGGCACCTCAAGACTGGTAGGAGGGGCAAAGAGAAGAAAAAAGCTGGCCCCACATCCACTTGTGGTGGTTGAAAATCAGGAGATATCTAGGCCACAGAGATTCCCCACAAAGAAGTGAGGGACCCCAGCCTCCCATATGAGTCTCCCAAGCCCAGAATACTGGTACCAGGAAGAGAAGCCCCCAAAACTTCTTGGTGTGAAAAAACAGTGGGAATTCCATTTGTCCAAGTGAGATGGAAGGCTGTAGGAAACCCAGATATCCATTTAAAGGGCACACCCAGGCACTCACCCTGGGCTCCAGTGAAGAGACAGTAACTCTGGGGTCGTCAGAGACATATGGGCGAGACTGAGTTGTGTAACTTTGGGGCAAGGACTGGAGAAACATTCCCCATTTTCCCTGTGTGGGGCCCTTCTCCCATGCAGCCGGCAGGCTGGCAACATCTTACCTGTATTGAGACTGCCCCCACAGGCCAAATGTGAATCTAATTAGCCTGGTGAGCTCTGCTGCTCCACCCTGCTGACTCACTGGAACCCAGTCTCACCCAACTTGCAAACCACAGAAGGCTTTATCAGTGGCTGAACCGTACGGGGGCCAGCAAGTGGCAGCAGGCCTCAGAGTGTCCTGGCTTTTTGCTGAGCTACCCCACATCCAGTACTAGTAGTAGCTGTCCTCAAATTACAGCATGGCCTCTCCCACACATGTCCAAGTCCAACACAGGCAGCAATAAACCATGGATAGCTTTGTAGCTCCTATCAGGTATTTCCTGGTCAGTCACAGGCAGTAGCTGACCTGCACCTGTACTGCCTCCCCTTGGAAGAGGCCCCAGAACCAACATACTTGAAGTTGGCCTTCAGACCACAGCAGAGCATCATCCAATTAGCCCCACAAGTGGCACACACAAAGGGCACCAGAGCCCACTAGGATGAATCATGTTTTGTGGGGTAAGCCCCACACACAGCAGTCCATAAGCTGTGGACATGGTCAAACTCCACAGCCAGTCAGCCTGAGGATCAGTATTACACACTGACATGTCAACAATACTCAGGCTCAACTATGATGGGAGGACATATGCAAACCACACAAGGAATACTCCTCGAGCACCCAGCTCAGGTGACGAGGGAGATTGTGCCAGCTCAGGTGACGAGGGAGACTGTGCCCACAGTACCCCTACTACGTAAGGCCACCTGGCAAAACTGGGAGACATGGCAGCCCAACCTAATGCATAGAAACAAACACAGAGAGGCAGCCAAAATGAGGAATAAAGAGATATGCCCCAAATAAAAGAACAAGAGAAAACTCCAGAAAAAGGAACTAAACAAAATGGAGGCAACAACCTCCCAGAGACACAGTTCAAAACAATGGTTATAAGAATGCTCAAAGAACTTAGTGAGAACTTCAACAAAGAGATAGCAAGCATAATAAAGGACATAAAATCCATAAAAAAGGACCAGTCAGAAGTGAAGAGTACTTATTTTGCTCAGCAAAGTAAGTCAGACAGAAAAAGTCAAGAACCATATTATTTCACTCATATGTGAGATATAAAGCTGAAAGCAACAAAGGAACAAGGCAAACAAATAAAGAAACAAAAACTCATAGACACAGACAATAGTTTATTGGTTACCAGAGGGTAATGAGGGAGGGGCATGGTAGAAGAGGGTAAGTGAGTCAAATATATGGTGATGGAAGGAGAACTAACTCTGGGTGGTGAGCACACAACGTGATACATAGATGATGTATTAGAATTTTACACTTGAAACCTGTATAATTTCACTCACCATTGCCAGCCCGATAAACTTAAGTTTTTTTTTTTGTTTTTTTTAAAAGAAGTAAAGATACAATAACTGAAATGAAGAATGCACTGAAAGGAATTAACAGCAGACTAGAGAACTGGATCAGAGATTTGGAAAATAAGGTAGCAGAAAACCACAAATTGAACAGAAAAAGAAAAAAGAATCCAAAAATAAAAAGTGAGGATAGTTTAAGAGACCTCTGGGACAACATTAAGCGTAATAACATTCTCACCATAGGTGTACCAGAAGGAGAAGAGAGAAAACTAGGGGTTGAGAACTTATTTGAAGAAATAATGACTGAAAACTTCCCTAACCTGGCAAAGGAAATAGACATACAAGCCCAGGAAGCACAGAGAGTCCCAAACAAGATAAACCCAAACAGGCCCACACCCAGACACATCATAATTAAAATGGGAAAGGTTAAAGGCAAAGTGAGAATCCTAAAAGCAGCAAGAGAGAAGCAGTTAGTTACCTACAAGGGAGCTCCCATAAGACTGTCAGCTGATTTCCCAACAGAAACTTTGCAGGCCTGAAGGGATTGGCACAAAATATTCAAAGTGATGGAAAGCAAGGACCTACAACAAAGATTACTCTACCCAGCAAAGCTATCATTTAGAATCAAAGGACAGATAAAGAGCTTCCCAGACATGAAAAGCTAAAGTAGTTCATCAGCACCAAATCAGTATTACAAGGAATTTTAGAGGGACTTCTTTAACATGAAAAAAATGTATATGAACAATAAAACGGCAATAATTACATATACTAACAACTGCTTTCAATGTAAGTGGATTAAATGTTCCAATTAAACACACATTTTGGCTGAATGAATAAGAAAATAAAACCCTTATATATGCTGCCTACAAGAGACTCACTTCAGATTAAAAGACACACAGACTGAAAGTAAGGGAGTGAAAAAAGTTATTTCATGAAAAAGCAAAAAAAAAAAGCAGGGATATCAAAATTTATACCAGACAAAAATAGACTTTAAAACAAAGACTATAACAAGAGACAAAGAAGGACCCACTAATCCCACTTGCTGGTATTTATCCAAAGAAACCCAAAATGCTATTTCAAGGGGTCATGTGCATCCATATATTCATTGCAGCATTGTTTACGATGGCCGAGATGTGGAGGCAGCTTGGGTGTCTGTCAATAGAAGAATGGATAAAGAGGAGGTGGTACATATATACAATGGAATATTGCTCAGTTAGGGAAGGGAATGGGTTCTTTCCATCTGTGGCAGCATGGATGGACCTGGAGGGTATTATGCTGAATAGCGTATGTCAGACAGTGAAAGACAGATGCAATGTGATTTCGCTTATATGTGGAATCTAAAGCACAAAATAAACAAACAAAACAGAATGAGACTCATAGATACAGAGAACATTTTCATGATTGCCAGATGAGAGGGGGATTGAGGGACTGGGTGAAACAGGGGAAGGGATTAAGTACAAATTGGTTGTTACAAAGTAGTCATGGGGATGTAGGGTGTAGCATAAGGATTACAGTCAATAATATTGTAATAACTATGTATGGTGTCAGGTGTAGCATAAGGATTACAGTCAATAATATTGTAATAACTATGTATGGTGTCAGGTGGATGCTAGATTTATCAGGGTGGTAGATGGGAGAGGGTGCAGGACACAGTGAAAAAGGTGAAGGGATTGAGAAATACAAATTAGTAGTTACAAAATAATCATGGGAATATAAAGTGAAGCATAAGGAATATACTCAATAATATGGTAATAACTATGTATAGTGCCATGTGGGTACTAGGCAGGGGGGAATCACTTTGTAAGTTATATAAATGTCTAACTACTATACTGTATACCCAAAATTAATATAAAATAATATTGAATGTCAACTGTAACTGAAAAATTAAAAGGGGGAAGGTGAAAGGAAATAAGTGGTCCAAAATCCAGGTATAAAACAAATAATTCTTGGGGATGTAATATAAAGCATAGGGAATATAGTCAATAATATTGTGATAGCTGGTATAATGTCAGATGGTTGCTGGACTTACGGTGATCACTTCTTTAGGTATATAAATGTTGAGTAACTATGGTGTACACATGAAATTAATATAATATTGTATGCTAATTATATTCTTAATAAAAATCTTCAAAAAAATAAAATGAAATTGGGACATTGCCCCAGACTTTAAAATAATAACAAAATACTATAAATAATTATGTACTCATAAATTTAAAAATTTAGATGAAAACAATAAATTCCTTTAAAGACACAAACTATCATAATCCACTCATGAAAAAATAGACAACCAGGACATCCTCAATATCTATTAAAGACATTTAATTTGTAGCTAAAAATCTTTCAAAAAAGAAAACTTCAGGTACAAATGTTTTCACTGATGAAATCTACCAAATGTTTCAGGAAGTAATAATACCTACTTTATACAATCTCTTCCAGAAAATAGAGGAGGAGGGAATACTTGTATGTGTGTAATACAAAGAATATTGATCATAAAAACCAAATAATAACAACTTAGGTTAAAAATATATGTAGTGATGAGAAAGAATATATTTTTAAAATAATTTACATAATGGCAAGAAAGAAGAGAAAAGAAATATGAAACATATGGATCAAATAAAAAAAAAAAAAACAGGGAAAATGATGACCAAAAGCCCAAATAAATTAATCAATATTTTAAATGTGAATAGACACAATACCCCCAATCAAAAGTCTAGAACTGTCAGAGTAAATTTAAAAATAAACAGCTACATATGTTGCTTAAATGAAACATACATCCAAATATGAGAAAAATGTTTAAAAATAAAATAATGGAAATGAAAGACCAATAAACATTATCCATAATATATCAAATTTGCCAGCTACATTATCAGACAAATAGATTTTAAGGCAAGACGCATTAGTAGACATAACAAAAGACATTTTATAATGATAAAAGATCAGTCCACAATGAATAAACCAAAATTCTAAATCTGATATCCCCAACGACATAGCTTCAAGACCTATCATTCAAAACTAGATTAAATAAAAAGAGAAATCAACAAATCCACTGTCACATAGGAGACAATCAGACAAAAGACACAGTCTTTTCAAGGGCTTATGGAATATTTACTCAAGCTAACCACATGGTGGTCATAAAGTAAGACCCAAACTTTTAAAGAGCAAAAATCATTCCCAGGTTCTCTGATCATGCTGGAAATAGATTAGAAACCATTAATAAAAAGATGACTAGATCTCCTCTTCTTGGAAAATAAGCCACGTGCTTCTAAATAAAACCATGAATCAAAAGGAATGCGAAAGTGAAATTAAATAAACTTTGAGCTAGATAATATTGAAAGTAAAACATGTCAAAATGTGTGGGGTATAACTAAAACAGTACCGAGAAGGACATTCATGGATTCAAATGAAAAGAAGAAAAACAAAATACAAATTATCTAGCCATACATAACAAAAAACACCATTAAAAAGAAAAACAAATCATAGTGAAAGAAATTAGAAAATCAAATAAGAATACATATCAATAAAAACTTTTTAAATGTAAAAAGTAATAAGCTAAGACTTGCTTTTTGCAAAGAATAAAAAGACAAAATACAAAAAACAAAAATAAAAAATAAAACGGACAATATATTTTGTGTCATAATATTTGAGAATTTAATGGACAGATTCCTTAAAAATTACAACTAAAAAAAAACTGACTCAAGAAATAATATAATACCTAAATACACATACTAAGGTGTATGCGTGTGTTTGGATGTGTATGTGTAATCAACATGAGTTTGCTTCACTAGGGAATTCTTTCAAAAACTGACTCAAGAAATAATATAATACCTAAATACACATACTAAGGTGTATGCGTGTGTTTGGATGTGTATGTGTAATCAATATGAGTTTGCTTCACTAGGGAATTCTTTCAATTATTTAAGGATGAAGTTATACCAACATCACTCAAACTCTTCCAGACATAGAAATGAAGTTATACCAACTTCACTCAAACTCTTCCAGACATAGAAATGAAGAAAACAATTTATATCTCATCTTATGAGTCCTAGCCCTCAATAATCTTGATAATAAAATCTAACAGGGACATTATTACATAGGAAAATTACTATGCACATAAATAATTACCAAAATATTAGCAAATTAAATGTGGTGATATACGAGGATATGAAATTATGACCAAGCAGGGTTTATTTGAGCAATAAAAAATAGCTTAACTTTCAAAAATTAGTTAAAGTGATTTTTGAAACAAGAAGGTACAGACTCATTTCCCTCTGCTCCACCCTGTTAAATAGGAGTATAACCCCTCAAAAATAACACAAGAGACGACCAAAGGAAAACTCTGAAAGATATGAAGGGACGGGCAAACAGATTAGGGAACCCAAGACTGGAAGGAAAAGGTAGTGGCAGTGTCTTATGGTTGCCAACCAACAGAAAAAAAAACAACTCAGGCCTAGAATTGGGAACTCCCAAGCTAGCAACAAAAGGTGGCCGGGATAGGCTCATTTTTCCCTTGCCAACCCAGCCCAGGAGTACCAGCAAAGGAGATCCTCAGGAGTCTCTCTGACAGCAAATGGCCCAGCCTAGGAAATACTCTCCTTCTCCGTCAGCCTGAGCCTTTCATGACCCATCAAGAGACACTTGAGCAGCTGGGCAGGGCCAACAAGGGAGATTCCACTACAGTAAGTGCCCAGTCCATGAAGCCTCTTTGTCCCCACAGGCCTAAGAATCCCCTCTTCCACTGACAGCCACTAGGTGGCATTAGCAAGGTGGAACCTGCCACAAGCAGGGCTCAGCCAGGGATGTGCTCTAGCCACAAGTGCCCAGCCTGGGAAGAGCTTCTCACCTTTCACAGGCCAGAGATTCCCTTACTTGAACCAGAGGTACCAGCTGGCCCATCCTGGAGAAACCCCTTCACCCTCCTCAGGAAGCAGGGAGAGGGAGCAAGAGCCCCAATAGCACCAGGTAATATCCTACTAAAATAAAAGATTTAAATAGAATATACAGTCTCCTAAGATAATCACCGCAATGTTCAGTGTGTAAGCAAAAATTACCCATCATATCAAGAACCAGGAAGATTATAACTTGGATGAGAAAAGACGATCAACTGATGTAAAACCAAGATGAATTAGATGTTGGAATTATCTGATGAGGATTTTAAATGTCATCATAAAAATGCTTCACAAACAATTACAAATTCTCTTGAAACAAATGGAAAAAATAGAAAGTTTCAGCAAAGAAAGAGAAAATACAAAATGGAACTAAATGGAAATTATGGAACTGAAAAAATACAGTAACAAAAGTTAAAAACTCACTGAATGGATTCAATCATAGAGTATAAATGACAGAAGATAAAATCAGTAAACTAGAGAGTAGGACAGTATAAGTTACCCAGTGTAAAAAGCAGAGAGAAAATTGAGAATGAAATGAATAGGGAACTTGTGGGACAATTACAAAAGACCTAACATTCATTCCATTGGAATATACCAGAAAGAGAAGAGAAAAGGTGTGGGGCTGAAAGAGTATTCAGATAAATAATGGTGGACAATTACTGAATTTAGTGAAAGACATAAACGTATACTTTCAGGAATATAGGAGTCACAAACAGGATAAATTCAAACAAATACACACCAAGACACATAATAATAAAACTTCTAAACACTAAAGATGAAACAAAATATCTTCAGAGTACCCAGAGAGATATTATCCAGAAGAAAACCCATTTAAATGATAGTGGATTCCTAATCGGAAACCATGGAGGTCAGTAGAAAACAGCACAAAAGAACTCTCAAGCACAAATTCTGTATTTGGCAAAACTGTCCTTCAGGAACAGAGAGGAAGTACAGACATTATCAGATAAAGGAAAATGAAAAGAATTTGTGGCTAGAAGACCAATCCTTAAAGATGGGCTAAAAGAAGTTTATTAAACAGAATAGTAATGATGAAAGGATTCTTAGGCCACCAAAGTAAGAAAGAACAGAAATACGAGTACATATAACAGACTGTCCTCCTCATGAGTTTTATACATCATATTTGATGATCTAAACAGAAATTATACAGTCTGATACGACAATGATATTTTAAAGTAAAGGAGGCAAAGGGACCTAAATGGAAGTAAGATTTCCACATGCCACTTGAAGTAGTAAAATGTTGATATCAGTAGACTGTGATGTCACATCTGTGTATGTACCTAGAGTAACCACACACACGCGTCCAGGTGAAACTGAGCAAATCTGAAACTGACTCAGATCCATGGATTGTATCAATGTCAATATCGTGGTTGTGTTATTGTACGACCACAAGATGTTACAACTGGGAGAAATGTAATAAAGGGTATATTGGATTTCTGGATCTCTCTGTACTATTTATTACAACTGAATATAAATCTATATTAATCTCAAAATAAAAGTTTAATTTAAAAGAATTCTGAAAAGGACATTAAAAGGTGCCAACATTTCCAAATATTAGAACATATTTTAAAATAATATCAAATAGTAAGGTATAGCATTGATAGAGAAACAACCAAAGTGTCCTTCAATAGATGATTAGATAAAAGAATACGTGGTATATATACACAATGCAATATTACTCCGCCATAAGAAAAGATGAAATAGCGCCATTTGTGACAACATCCATGGATCTGGAGATTATTATGCTAAGAAAAATAAGTCAGACAGAAAAAGTCAAGAACCACATGAGTTCACTCATATGTGGGATATAAAACTGAAAGCAATAAAGGAACAAGACAAACAAATAAACAAAAACTAATAGGCACAGACAACAGTTTAGTGGTTACCAGAGGGGAGTAACCCTCTGGTAGTAGAAGAGGATAAAAGGGGTCAAATATATAGTAAGGCAAGGAGAACTGACTCTGGGTGGTGAACACACAATGTGATACATAGATGATGTATTACAGAATTGTACACTTGGAAACCTATGTAATTTTACTAACCATTGTCACCCCCAATAAAGTTAATTTTAAAAAAAGAGAAAGAATGAACAGCATCAAAGACAGGGGAAAAAAATCAATGTAATTTACATTAATAAGAAAAAGTGAGAATATAAATTATATAATTATCTCAATAGATGTAAAAGAGCTTTTGACTGAACGTAATCAGCATTCTTGGCAAAACTATTAGCAAACTAGGAATGAAAAGGAAGTTTATCAATATGAAAAAAATACCTACCACAAATATATAGTAAACAAAAAACTGTGCATTATAAAAAGCTATCCTCTGAGATCAAGAATAAGGTAAGGATACCCGGAGCACTATATCTATTCAACGTGAATTAAAGACCCTAAGTAGTACAATAAGGAAAGAAAAACGAATACAAGCATTAAAATTGGGGGGAAAATAAAACTCTCATTTTCCATAGATGATGTTATTGTGTATATGCAAAATCTTAAAGAATCTGCAGATACACTATTAGAATAAATCAGCAAATACAGTTAGTTCACTAGAAACAAGTTTAACATACAAAACCAATTAATGTGCATATACACACAATAAACAAATAGAAAAGTACATTTGAGTACACTCTATATAATATAATCATAAACATCAATATCTGGGAAAAATCGAAGAAAAGTTATTTAAGATCTCCACAGGAACATCAACAGAACTTTCCTAAGAGACATTAAAGATGACTTAAATAAATTGAAGGCTATATTATGTTTATGAATTAGATTACTCAGTATTAGCAAAATACTAATTCTCCCTAAATTGATCAAGAGACCATGCGATCTCAATCAAAATCCCAGATTTTTTGTGGAAGATAAAAATTTAATTTTAAAATGTATAAGAAAATGCAAAGGTCGAAGACTAACCAAATCTACCTTCAAGAAAAGAACTTACACTACCAGAAATCAAAGCTTTTACAAAATTATGAGTTTTAAGACAGTATGATATTAGTGCATATATAGATAAATGGCCAAATGGAATTGAAGAGATTATCCAAAAACAGACCCACAATTTACAGTCATTTGATTTATGAGAAAGGTAGCATGACAAAGCAGTAGGGATAAGAGGTTTTTGGTGTTTGCTTTTTTTTCTAAATCAATGGTATTTGTCAATTGTATATCTGTATATTTTTTATGTATGTCACCTCCAAACTCACACCATACACAAAATCAATTCCAGATGTAATGCAGATAAATGCACATAAATTTGAAGTGTAAAAAAGGAAAATATTTAGAATAAAATATAAGATAATATCTTTATGTTCTACAATAAACATTTTTAAACAGTATACCGTATAGTAGTAAACAAATAAAAAAAATGGTAAATTGATCAATTGAATTACATTAAAATTAAGAGTTTCTGCTCATCAAAGGAAAACATTAAGAACATTCAAAAGACAAGCCACAGTGTGGGAGAGAACATTTCCAATACATATATTTATAAGGACACATATCTAGTTCTACAAATAACTTAAAAAAAAAAGGGATGAAAACCAAATAGAAAAAAAAATGCATGAAAGACTTGAACAGGCACCCAACAAAGGAGATATCCAAATGACCAGTAAACATATGAAAAGGGTCTCATCATCATTAATCATCACGGAAATGAAATAACCGCAGTAAGAAAAACATTACCCACCCAAAAGAACGGCTACCATTATAAAGACTAACACACCATGTTAGTTTACTCAGGGCTGATGAAGCACAACTGAAATTCTTAGAAACTATTGTAAGAATATAAACCAGTATAAGCACTTTTTTAGAAAAGTATTTGGCAGTATCTCTTAATCAAACATACATCTTTTGACTAGTAATTCCACTCTCACATATGTACCAACAGAAAACATAAATATGTTCCCCAAAAAGATATATCTAAAGATGTTCATAGCAATATTATTGGTAACACACAAAATATGGAAACAACCTAAGTGTCAGCAATAGAATACAGTGTGAAATATTCATAAAATAAATATTATATATTGACATATATTAATCATGTCTTTTTATTTTCTGTATTGCTGATGCTTTGATATCCAATGTCCAGTGCCTTGCTAACCCTGGAGAGACTGCCCAGCCCAGGGTTAACCAATTCCTAGAGACAGTAACTGACAATTTCTAGAGGTAGTTACTGCCTGTGTACCTTTTATATGCAAACTAACCAATCCAGAGCCCCTGCCCCCCCAAAAAAAACACATCCTTTGTGGAGCTCTTACACTCTGGACTACTATTCCCCTGCCTTAAACATCCCAGGTGCAGGGCAAGGTAGCCCGGGAGCTGCCTGAAATAATGCAAACTAACCAATGTTAAACCTGCTTACCCTGCCTCACCCATCCTCCCTGCAAAAAGCACAATAAAGACTCTTGCCCACATTTCCCATTCCCTCTGCCTCCTATCTGACCCTGACGTTTTGTGTGGCACTGTGCAGTGTGGTGCGCCCCCTTCTAGGCACTATAACAAATTATCTTTTCAATGGCAGGTATTCCCCAATTGGTTGGCCTCATCATACCTGAATAATAATAAAGCCTACATTTTAAAACACAATAAGAATGAATGAACTAAAACTACATCCAATAAACATAACGCATCTCATAAAGATGATGCTGAGCAAAAGAAGGCAGTTGCAAAAGAGCACGGAGTCTGTGCATTAGATGTCAACTGTGTTTCTGTTGGTGAGTGTAATGACCAGAAGGGGGTCCTAGAAAGACCTATGGGGGCACGAGGGACGGTCTGCTTCTTCATATGGCTGTTTATTGCATGGATCTTTTCACTTTCTAAAAATTCACTGTGACTTAGTTATGATTTATACACTTTTCTGCATGAGTGTTACACTTCCTTTTATATTAGAAAAACTACTAGGATCCAGCTACAATTATATCCAGAATAAAATAGCATTCCAAAACTGGAAAGAATAAAAATAAATTATCTAACACTCAGATCATTTTAAAATTAACAATAAAATTAATTTAAAAAAAGAAAACCCTAGCCAGCAGGCATACAGGAAGAAAAACAATCCAGGAATTAGAGTAACATATAACAAAATTGATTAAACAAATTAGACCTAGATCTTTGGGGAAAAAAATCAATAAAAAAAACTTCTGTCAAGTCTAGTCAATAAATAAAGGGAGACAACACAAATACACAATAGTAGGAATGAAAAGAGAGATATTTCAAGAGACAGCTTTTTTTTACATTATTTGCAAACACTATATGAAGCTTAATAATGAATTTTAAAATGCCAGTGATATGCAAGATTGTGTGTAGATTACTAAAAATGACTCAAGGAAATGTAGAAACCAGGAAGTTTCCAGCATATCAAAGTAATAGCCATAAGACCAACAATCAACCCAGATAATTTTACAAGCTAAATTGTTTCCAACTTCCAAGAGCTCTGTCCATACAAGTGCAAAAAACTAATCGATGCCCTATCCGTGTTATGAAGAAAGTATAAGCTGAATACAAGTTGAACCCAAACATCTAAGAGAGAAACTATAGGTCGACGTCACATATACATCTAGGTGGAAAACCTCAATTTTAACTGCAATAACAAAAAAAAAAAAAGCAAAATGAACATTATATAAAAACAAGAAGCCAGGGTCAACTGCTGGGAACATTCTCCCCATTTCTAAAAAGGAGACGTACAGAAAGGAATTATCCTCCTCTTCCATGCACTGCTGTCTTTCTGGGTATGACAGTTGGAACTGTCACAGCCATCGTGAAACTATGAGGAGAGCTCAGACCAGGTCCTGAGGACAGCCAAGTAAAAAGATGAAGAAGACCAGAGCCTTTGATCTGGGCATTGAATGTCTGAATTGGCCAACCCTAGTGGTCCCCTAGCTGCAGGCCTCTTTTTATGTCATGTATTAAGTTTTTCTTATTGTTTAATCCACTCGAAATGAGCATTCTGTTACTTGCAGACAAGTACATCCTAATTATTAAATTTACGCTGAGAGAAAAAAAAAGGAGAGAAAAGAATCTAAGAATTTCTTAAAATCAGTGAGGAGATATGCAAAATTTAGTAGAGCATATGATAAATGTGACATTCAAGTCAATGGGAAACGGTAAATGGTAGTAGGTCACATTACTGAGAAATGTAAAAGCTAGGTCATCACATCACAATTTCTTACAAATCAATCCCAAGTGGATGGAAGATTTCATTGAAATAAAATCAAACCATAAAAATACTAAAAGAAACTATAGATGAATAGTATCTACTTTGCAAATTGGGTATGACTTTCTAAGAAATACAAACATATAAAATATTATATGTGAAAACTTATCAAAGGCAAATGATTTATGAGTACAAAATGTTTGACAAGAATAACTACTAATTCCCTTCTGAAAGGTTGTATAAGTTGACAAGAAAATTTTCATCCTCAATATAAAAAACCAAAAATCTGGGGTATAATTTACAAAATATGAAATTCAAATGACCAGTGACTTTATTTTTAAATATACGTATAATCCCCTAAGAAACGCAAATTTAGCAACATTATTTTTCATACTGCAACCAAATTAACAAAAATGTTTAATATATATCACTCAATTTTTTTTGAGCATAGGATATAACAGAGACTTCCATATAATATAGGTGGCTGTGAAAATTATTAAATCTTTCTATAATTAATTTGAAAATATGTATCAAGTACATAAAGAATCTAAAAAAAGTATTATCCTTGGCTTGGCAATTCCACTTCTTAAAAAACACAAGGAAATAAATATAGATGGAATAAAACCATATATTCTGTATGGTCGTTACAATACTATTCTATAATAATATGGTGAAAATGACTAAACATTCATCACATAGGAAGATAAAATAAATGATGGCTCTCTGTAAGTTGAATAATGTGTTTCCATTAAAAATCATAGTGGAAAAAAATAAAGAAATGAGAAAATACTCCCAATATAGCATTAAATGGGAAAGTCAGGATATAAAATGTATGTACAATAAATAGCAATTTGATAAATATACCTATCACTGTCTCTATCTCTATGTATACACAGAGGAAAAAGAGAAAAGGTAAATAAAGAAAACGCATCAGAAATTCTAACAGTTTTATTCCTTAGTTCAGAGATTATAGCTGACTTCTTTATTATTCTTTTCATTTATCGGTATTTTCTAAACATTCTACCCTAAATGAACATGTATTGATGCTATCGTCAAAAATTAGCAATAAATGTTACTTAAAATGAAATAGTACTTAATTGTATCTTTTCCTTATCCCTTTACTAAAATGAGTCAGACGTTTGTTTTGGTTCTCAGCTCTGACAAAAGCCGTTCTGCATAAGGGTTCCAAATGGGCGACATTTTTCTTGGACAATGCACAGCAAGACTGCTAATCCATGAAGAGGCTGAAGTTTATTTCTCTTCTGGGACTCACTGCGCACTGTCGGAGTCTCTGTCAGAGCTGCTTAATAGAGACCCTGCACAATTCTCAGGCTGGATCCTTCCAGCCCCCCCACTGCCCACCTTCCTGTCCTCAGTACTGAACCCACAGTGAAGCTCCTGGCACCAGCTGCTGGAGCCACCAGGTGAGGGATTCCGCCTGTGCTCTAAGAGTCAGCTACTGCTCCATGACAGAGCTATCCTGTCTTCTGATTGGTGCCTTTTCCACCTGGCCTCCCCCCTTAGAAGTTCTGAACCCTGACAATGTGGGACAATTTGTAACAGAGTGCAGCAGTCCTGGGCAACAAAGTTAATGATGTACGCACTTCTAAGCCGGGGGGGGGGGGGGGGGGGGGGGGGGGGGGGGGGGGGAGGGCTGGAGTCCTACGGCGTGGCAATCACTGCATGATGAGCAATTATTACTCTGAATTATCATTAGCAGCCATGAGGCTCTCTTGAGGACATGACATCAACAGGGGCATTTGATTCCTGTGCAAAGCCAGCTTTTATGAAAAATCAAAATTGACAGAGAAGCCAGGAGAAGCTTCTTAAGTCTTAAACTAATAAAAGAGAGTGAAGCCCTCCCACTTCCCTGGGGGACTGCTGGAATAGGCAGTGTGACCCAAGGGCACTGATGAAACATCAAGTCAGCAGGCTCCAGACCAATGGGAAGGGCCTGTGAGGCTCTCATGCTGGCGTGGGGCGGGGGGGGGGGGGGGGGGAGCGGGGGTGACACATGAGGATGGAGTGGAAAGTGGGCTGAGTCACAGAACTGCATCATCCTGAGTTCAGGAAGGATGTCCTGAGTCCTGTGCCACACGTCATTCCCCTCAGCTGCCCAGGAAATCTTCCTTTCAGCCCAGTACAGACACATACTTGTTGGTGCTACATAACTAAGTCTTTGCAGTCTCAGGGCCTCAGCTACCCCGGTGGAGCTGCTCAGAAAACCACATAAATGCTGGGGACAGGAGAGACTGTGCAGGGGGTGGGGGGAGGGTCGCAAGACCGGTTACCCCAATTCCCCACCTATTGCAAACACTGCATGTCTGCTTCTACAACTGTTTAATATATTTGGGTTCCAGTAAGATTCTGTTGAAACCAATTTTCCAGGACTAGAGAAAGGCTTGAAAACCACTGGACAAAATTCTTTCTCAGTCTCTTGGTCTTAACTCACTTCTACTCTATCGAAAGGAACAGAAAACGGCCCTGTTCTCTCTCCTTGTGCCAGGGTATTCTTTGCCCTGGAATGCCCACTCACAGAGCACACACAGACCTTCCCAATGCTTCCGTCCACTTCCCCACCCCCTGCCCAACGGCAGGCTGCCTTCCACTGAGCCAGTGAATCAGGTGGACGGCACCCAGGGGAAATAAGGTTCAAAGGGCCTGCGAGCAGCTGGCAACTTCCCCAGGATTTCACTGCACCAGGGACCCCATGTTAGTGGAAGGAAGGGAATGAGCCTTCCACACTGGTATCATTAAGATGGAAAAGGGCAGACATCCTCAGCAATCATGTCATGGAAAAATGTTTCTGCAGGGCTGTTACACTCCAGGCAAGTCATGCTTATGGGAAAAAAGACCACTGTGTTTTCCTTCTTCCATTATTCACACCAAAGCAGTCCTATAAATAAAATCTCATCAGAGGTGAAGCTACCAGGTCCCTCTTGGCCTTTGGTCTTTATAAGAAGTCGACATCTGCTTCCAGACATAGAAGCAGGGCTGGACGCTGCCCGGGCACACAGAGCCCCCTCCCGTCTCCAGCCTCAAGCTTGGGCACATGGAGTGGTGAGAAGCTGCAGTCTAGGGCACTTTGAGGCAGAAGGTCATGTTCTAAGCCTTCCTGGGCCTCTCAGCTCGTGTGGGGTCTGGGGCAGAACACTCAAGAAGGTATACAGCCCCACCTGCCTCAAGCTGATGGCCTGGGCCACACAGGAGAGTTCTCACTGCCAAGTGCTACATTAGGGTCATCACACTGAGTGACCCCTCTACTCAAACAGGAGGCTCCTATTATATGAATTTTCCATCTGAGAAAATAAAGGTTGGGAGAAGGGGAGTGGCTGTGAAAGCTCAGACGAGGCAGAGCCTGGAGTGATGCCAAGGTTCCCAAATCAGTGCGACCACCTATGTATGATGTACCTTCGTCCCATTAGGGGCTCCATCGTCCTGCTCAGCTCCCTCTTGTCCTGTCCTAACAGCTTTCCATGCCCCCACCTTTGGAAACTTTCCTGCAGGGGCCTCCAACAATTCCATTCCAACTTATATCATGAGCTAAGGACATTTGTATGGACAAACCCGTGGGAACCCCCTCTGGAGAGTACTGTCTGAACAAAGAGAAAGCCGAAAAGAAATTTGTAAGGCTCCAACGGGAACAAGCATGCACCCCCGGGACAAATGTCCAGCCTAGTCCTGTGGGAACTGGACGTGACTTTCCAGCAAAGCCTGCCCGGTCAGGGTTGCTTGGTGATCACCCATGCCGGAGAGCTCCAAGCAGAACAGGCATCACACAGCAAGTGCCCGAACTTACACAGCAAGCTGGTGACACAGACTTTGGATTTTGCCACCCAGCGCTCCCTCAACAACAATGCACTTCCTGGATAAGCTAATTTAATTAGTATTTGTCCAGCACCCTACAGCAAAAGGTGATCACCCACTCCTCCCATCCTCTGATGGGGCTGAGTAATCACAGTCTCTTGGTGCCACTTAATCTAAACCATCTGGGTGACTCACCCTCCCTGAGATTTCCCTCCAAGGTATTTATTATACTTTAAGAAAATATCCATTTGCTCCCTAATCTAAAAGTGTCCTCTTGATTTAAATCCTAAAGAAACTACTTGGTTTTGGTTTTTGTATCTGTTTGCTGTAGTTGTTTTAAATTAACATGGATGGATAGATGATAGATAGATAGATAGATAGATAGATAGATAGATAGATAGATAGATAAATGATAGATAGATAGATAGATAGATAGATAGATAGATAGATAGATAGATAGACAAATATAGATAATATATTAGAATACATACATATGTTAAGATACGTGTCATCTTCGCAGGGATACCCTCACCCCACTCCAACATGACAGCATCTAGCAATCAGCCCTGTTGGCTCAACTAACAGCTCTGCACTGGGCATGACCACAGAAAATCAGTTGAAGGGGGCTCTTCAGAGATGCCCCTGCCTCCTTGAATTGACTGATCTTTGCACTGCCTTTGTGTGCCGAAGAACCCCAACCCTGCCATCAAATTTGCTGCCCACCCTCAACTTTATTTTTAGATCACCCCAATTTCCTAGCCTTACCCCCCCAGCCATGTGAACCCCAGGAATTCCAGCTCAGCCCTGCCTTCAAATACTGCCCTAGGGCCGTGACACTCTGGTCCCAATCCCCTCTCTGCTTTATCCTGAAACCTCCCAGACCTGGCTTTAATGCAGCCTGGGCTTGAATAACAAACATTTGCTATGGTAAATCCCATTCCTGCTTTCCAGATAAGTTCTCTTTAACAGCAGTAAGCTGCCAGTCAGACAGATAACAACTGGGATATGCAGTTATTAAGGGCAGATTTTAAAATGACAAAAGGATACATTTTAAAATAAAGCCCACTTGAAAATCAGCTTCCCTTCCAACTCAATTACATTCAGGACTCCTGCTCAGAAGCTCCTTGTACTGAGAGATTCCAGCTCCCATTGGTTTCATGGGTATTGGAGGAGCGTTGCCGTAGCAACACGGAAGGCGAGACACCTGAAACAGGAAGTGGAGGACACAGTGCCTCCTGCTCTCAGGCACCTGGAGTGGCGCCCCCATCAGCTGCCTAAAATGAGGCAGAGACCCTCACAGGCAATATTCCCACCCACTATGGGGTCCTTGGTATTAGAGCTGAGCTGAAAGGGGGTTGGGGCAGCAAAGGAGCCAGCAGACAGGGCCTGATTGTCACTAAGCTCAGAGGAACACTGAGGAGTGAAGGCAAGTACCATGGCAGACATGGATGGTTGCTTCGGCAGGCAGCTACACCTGACAGTCTCATAACTAAGTGACAAAGGGCTCCCTGTTCTGGTTTCCCCTTACCAGGTGGCAGTACCAATACAAGTCAATTTCTATTGTGGTCATGTATGTCTCAGACCAATGTGGACCACCCAGCCCTGCACCAAGCCTCACAGCTTTGGACGTCCCTAACAGACATCATCGGTTACCCCTGACACCCTTGACATTGCAAGTCACACCCTGGCCCAGCAGGATAGCAAACCATAATCGTCCACCCCCTCTTTGATGCTGCAAACAAACCTCTGAGCTCAAAAAATGTCATCAAACCATGTGTCTCCATTGCATCTCAGGCAATTACTGAACCTGTTTGTTCTGACCAATCCCATGACTCTACCTTCTGTCAGGATGGGCTGAGTCTCCCACCCCCACATCACACACGGATCCTCAGCCTTCCCCGCTTCCCCCTAGGGCACCATCCTCTTCCCATGTCATAACTGATGACCACTCCCTCCACACCCTCCAGCTCTCACACCCTCCATGACTCCACACATGCATCTTTCTACCTGGTCCTCCAGGAGCACAGCCCGCAAATCCCCTCACCCAGATTCTCAGTAAGCCAACATCATGTAACCCTTGTCTGCCCCTCCACCGCCCCCAGACAGTGCTGGCCAGAGTAAAGGGCTCTCTGCCAAGGGTTTACCCCACCCCGCCCAGAGCTCACTATGCTCTTGTCTCCTGGGCGTTATTAACAGTAGAGACTCCTTCTCTCCAGTGAATAGAAATGTGTATGTGACAGTGTGTGTGTGCGCGCGCATGCCCGTATGTGCGCATGTGGCTACCGCATGAGCCTGTGCCTGAGTGCGTGCCAACCTGCTAATGCTTTAATGTGATCCTGATTAGACTCAGCCTGTCTGTGGCTCCTACACGTCATGGGCGCTTCCATATGGGGCTTAACTCTGGGGATTCCAACTCTGGGTAAAGCCCACCCCCCCAGTCCTTAATCCTGAAAATCGATATAAGAGGAGGGAAAAACAGGCGAAGTATCACCATAAAGAGCCCCAGGCTTGCCCCTTGCATGAGCACCAAATCAAAACCAAACCTCACCATGAGTTATACAGCCTGTGTGTTTCTCACTGCCTGCTTCTCACCCTCCTCGTGACTCACTTTTCTGTTCCCGGCTTGTCTCATGCTTGCATCTGGGGGATACTCTGGCTGTAACCTCTGTCTCCTGCCTCTGTCATAGTCACACCTGTCCCGGCAGTTCAGCCAATTTCAGCCACTCTGGAAAAACATATCGTCCCTTCCAGCCTAGCCCAGGACCACAAGACTGCAACCGGACCAGGGCTGCCGGGGCCACGGCTGAACTGAGAGAGCATTAGTGACACTTTGGCACTTTCTGTTGAAACTTTCTGAGCCTCCTCCCCACCGTGCCCCAAAAACACCAGCATGGAGGGCACATCAGCAGAGTGTGGGAGGGGGACTTCTGTCCTGGTTAACAGAACCCAGGCTTCTCACCACCACAGCGGGAGGAGGAGAAGGTGGGCGCCCGAGGCTGACCTTACGCATGTCTTTGCCAAACGTCTCACTGTAGGTTGTGCCGAGGATTTCGAATTGGACGTAGGGATTCGAGCTGTCCTCCCGAAACTCCATCACCCCTGTGAGGCCGGTGATGTGGCCCTGCAGAGACAAGGAAAGACCATTGGAGGGCGAGCAAATATGAATGGGATAGAGGACGGGATCCCCAGACAAGGAAGGAAAGGAAGTGCTGGCTCAGAAAGGAACAATCGAGGTCTGGGGGAGCAACGGACAAGCAGTGATGAGAAGAGTGGCTGGCAGTCCTCCGCCTTGGAGCAGGACCAACACCTCCCAGGCCATTGCTCTCAGGGGCAATTCCTAAGGCTTGCACCTGTCATTCAAGAAGGCAACAGGATTAGAGCATCTGCTCTGGGCCACACACTGTGCTGGCCATGAGATTAAAGAGTGGCAGCTTCTGTCCCCACTCACCTGAAGCTTACAGTCTACCCTGGCAACCTGCTCCAGGGGCTCACCTTAGCTTGAGCCAAGAAGAAGTCAAAGGTCAATAAGAGCAGTAGCAGACACATGGCAGTAAGTTGCAGGACAGCAAGCATGAGAACTGAAGGCCAAAACCCAGCCCAGTCCTGGCTTTGCCACCCCTGCCACCTTAGGCAATTTATGTCCCGTCTCCCAGCATCAGCCTAGAGTTAATTAGATCCATGTCACAGATCTTGCAAGGGCTTAAGGAGAAAATGCACACAAAGCATGATGCCTGGCACAGATTGGGTGTGGTTGGGTGTGCATACCGAGCACTTCTTTCCAGTGGTTCGGGGGGCTTTGTAGGAGCCAGCCGCAAGGGGCCTTTGCTAACCTGTGATAAGCCCCCTTCATTCTTTAAGCCTGAGGTGGCGTTCTCATCCCGCATTAATTTCCCATAGGCTGTGGGCGGGGAGAATCCCCGAGACTGAGTCCCAAGTGGGCCCCCGGCTCTGGCTTGGGCTGCAGGAAATTCAGACCAACACCAGAATATGTACAGTGCTATTGAAACCATGCATGATTTATTGTGACTAAAACTTCTAGCACTATAGATTTCTGTAAATGCTCTTTTGAAGCCTCTAAAAGCCAATTCACTCTAACAAATCTTCTGTGGATTACCCAATTCACTTCAAATCCAGCCTTCTAACTTGGTGTCACGCCTCAGCATGTCATGAGAGACATCACTAGTGCAGAGTGCCTGAACATGTACACACACACACACGCACACACACACGCACACACACACACACACACACACACTGAGGTCTTGGATGATTAGCACATCCTCTGCCAACTGAGACAACCTCTCTTACAGACAGTGGCAGACATGAGCTAGGCAGCTACCTTTATTTTTTTTACTTACAGTAGTCCCTGCCTTACCCTGGGGGATATGTTACAAGACCCCCAGAGGACGCCTGAAACTGTGGATAGTACCAAACCTTATATGTACTATGTTTTTTTCCTATACATACGTACCTGATGAACTTTAATTTTAATTCTAAAGGCACCGTAAGAGATTAACCACAATAACTAATAATAATATAGAACAATTATAACAATATACTGCAGTAAAAGTTATGCTAATGTGGTCTCTTACCTCTCTCGTCCTCCCAAACTATCTTATTGTACTGCACGCATCCTTCTTGCGATGATGTGAAATGGTACACTGACTACATCATGAGATGAGGTGAGACACTCAGCATGGTGTGCAATTGGAAACTTATGAATTGGTTATTTCTGGAATGTTCTAGTCAACATTTTTAGACCATGGTTGACCATGGGTAACTAAAACTGCTGAAAGTAAAACTGTAGCTAAGGGGGAGACTACTGTACTTGTGACCTTGGGCAAGGTACTTAACCTCTCTGAAGTCCAATCTCCTTATGTGAAAACAGGGACAATAATAATAACACATAGCCATGAACTGCAGCTCACTCATTTCTCAAATACTGGGACAGCATGAATGGCAAGGAGAGAGACCTGGGAGGGGCCTATCAGGGCAACCACACAAAGAGCTCAGCTTCAGGCCATCTGCCGGAGGAGGCGGAAGTGGGGAGAGGGTGCGAGAAAGGGCCTGTCTTTGGCCTTGGCCTTGGCCTGGGAGGGTGCCCTCCACACACACCTTTTTGATTGTATCCAGCATGGACCGCCCTCCATTCCACGGCTTGGTGGACTTGCGTATGCAGTTGAGGCTTGCCATGCTGTGCCACTTCCGGTCTTCCAGCTTCCTGTGGAAGGCGTTGGCCAGCATCAGAACACTGTCATACAGGTAGAGGTTGGATATCTGCAAAGACAAAGGTGGTGAAACCCTTTCCATGGGTGCATTTCCAGAGAAGGAGAAACCAGTCGATGGCTGGGCTAACCGAGGACGCCAACAGCAACAAGTGATGCCCAATACTTATGCCATGATTCTTCGGCTTCTAGGTATTCATTCAAAATCCAGGAAAGTGTAAGCATCCTGAGTAGAATAAGACCTAGCCCTGCTTCACAAACTAGTTACGAGGTGGATCCAAACATCAACAGGAGAACCAAAGTGATCAGCACCATGATGGAGTCTTGTGTGCAGGCTCTCTGTGAGACTGGAGTGGGGCATCCTCTTATGCGCAAAGGATGGAGGGAAGGATGGGCAAAAGCTCAGTCAAAGGATCAGTAGGATAAAACACAGGAGCATTATAGGGAGGACACAGCATTGTGCAAAGGCATGAATGTGTGAAGGAGTAGGGCCAGGCAGAGCAGGTGACGGTGATGGAGATTCAGGAGGCCACCAAGCCTGCTCTGCAGTGGTGTCACTGTTGGCCAGGGAATGCTTCTGGGATTTGCAACTCTGTGCCTCTGAGAGCTCCCCCTTTGCTTAGCTGTCCACACCATACTGGGTCGGAAAGGACACATAGCCCATCTCAGAGCTCTGGACAGCATGGTTACGAGGGTGAAGTGGGAATAACAGTGAGAAGAGCTGCACCGCAGCGGTGGTACCCAGGATGGGACAGGTCTGGCTCACCCTCCTGATCATGATTAAAGGCTCTGATCTGGATGAGCCCAAACACCAACACCTGCCTTCCCAGGGGCCCAGCAAGAGCTCTCTGTGGGCAGGAGGGCAGCCCTGTTGTCACGTGTTATCCTTCATGCCACCCCACTCCTCCCAGTGGGTGTCATGGAGCAAGAAGGCAGGAGAGGAAGAGGAGGGCATGGAGGAAAGTAACATCCAGCCTTGGTAGGTTGTGGCCCCACACGGTAACTGTTGCACAAACAACCATCAGCCAAAGTGGGTCAAAGGGACGACTCTCTGCACATCTAAGTAGCAAGGTGTCTGCTAAAAATATTTCAGAAAAACAAAATCACTGGATATAAATAGGAGCATATGTCAGCCACACAGGGCTCCTGAGAAGGTCCTCAGGCTGCAGGACGAACCCCTGCTCCTCTCAGCCTACCCCCCACCTGACCCCCAGAATGTCCCTTGCACCCTTAACACCTCCATGCCTTGTTCTCAGCATGCAATTTCTATCCTCACATGTCTTAGACTGGGTGCCCCCAAAACAGAGCCCCATACAAGAGCTTGGGTGATGGGAACTGTCCTCAGAACTGCAACTGAAATCAGAGGTGGACCAAAGAAGTTGATACAGGATATCAAAAACATCTACTACATCATGTGTGCCCAGCACTCAGGCTAATTCTTAAGGGTCATCTCTGCCGTGACATATGCAAGCAGAGCTGCCCACTTCTGTGAGTGTCCCTGTGCCCTGAGCTTTCCTGAAGAGCCTTGTCCTATCTGCCTTTAGCCTGTGTCCTTGCAGTGGGCACAGGGATGTATGGCACTAAGGCCTGTGTACCTGGCACCTCTCCATGCTGTAGGTGTAAGAAGTGGGTGGGGGATGGACAGGAGACATCTCAGTGATGGCAGAAGGGTGTCTGGGATGACAACCCCTGCTGAATTAACCAAAGACCTCAGGCCAAAGGTCAGCACCGGTGATCATTTTCAGGGCCCCGGAGTACACAAGTGCTTACCTGAGAGCAGAGTGACGTTATTCTCACCACCTGGAATTCACCCTCTGCCCTACAGGGAACAGCAGGACACACCCGTGTCTACTACCCACCCCCAGCCCTGGGGGAGCATTTCTTCAGCAAGAAATGCTCTTGTCAGCCCCCCAACTCTCAGAAGCCTCTACCACTGCAAAATTAATGTTAACACATCTACCTCCCCTCTGGAATAGAAAGCCACAATGGAGATATTGTTGTAAGATAACGTAAGCCACTTAGAGTTGGCTTGATTTTACTTTTTTCCTGAAAGGATAACTCAAAGCTGAGAGTCCTTGAGGATGTGAAGATTTCTCTTCTCAAGACATTCACGGATCTCCCAGCTAGCAACTCATAGCCCACGCTATTCAACCAGTGAGGCACTTGGATTCACAACTACACCTATACCTACGCCACCCCAGCTCTGGCCAGGGCCAGCACCCAGGGCCATTTCCCTCGTTTCCGCCAGCACTTCAATTCACAATGAATTAAGGTACTTAACAAATGTATGAATGCAGAGAGGTCTGCAGTGAAGAGGAAAAAACAGGATGTGACTCAGAAAGGCCAAAGGAAGGCCTCAGCCCTCCCACAAGTGTATCTGCTGGGAAGGGTGACCCCATCTCCATTCAAAGGAAAAGGCTTGAGCAATATTCTTTCCCAGTCACTGATAGGTCTTCCCCTGCCCACACATCTATCACCCTGGGCACCTACTTACATGATATACTTGCACAGCATCGGTTCATAAGTGCATTTACCTCACCAAACTTGAGCTTCTTAAGTGCAGGGGAGGGGGTATTTTTTTTCACTGTTCTAGATAGATCTCTTTATAACTCTCTGTATATTCACTATCTCTAGAGCCCAGCACCAGCCAAGGCCCATGGTTGGTGCTTAATGTATGTTTGATGAGTAGTTGCATGGTGGATACATGGAAGGATGAATGGCTGGCTGGCTCGCTGTGTGGATGGATGAACGGACTAACGGACGGATGGACGGACTAACGGACGAATGGACGGACGGATAGATGGATGGGTGGGTGGATGGATGGACAGACGGATGGGTGGATGGACAGATGGATGGTTGGATCTCCTGATAAGAAGGTACACATTGATCTTGGTTCACAAAAAGAGAAAATACAGAAAACAGACAGCAGACAAAAAAGATTTGCTGCCTCCACCTTTGACTTGGGAGGGAATCTCCTTTGTTCAACTTGCTTGCTATTTCTAGCCTACTCAAAATGCCTTCTTAAGCTTCACTGGGAGCTGCTTCCATCTTTTCCACTCATGCAGCCCCTGTCCCTTCTCCTCATAAGATGCTATGTCAAAACTTCCCTGAATCAAGCAGAAGCTGACACTCTACACTGGTCTGTGGCTCCGCCTCTGCTCCCCAACCGCACTGTCCTCACTTAGGCGACCTGCTGGGTTCACTGGTGGGGGTGCAACGGGAAGAGTGCTGCCCTCACAGTCTGGTTGGACAGAGAAGGGCCCCTTGAGGAAAAGATCAAGAGCCAGTAGTAGAAAAGCAGCGTCTGCGTGTGGCTCCCTCCAGATCCTGACAAATGGAGGAAAGCCTTCCCTCAGGGTGGAGGGGAGGAGACCAATGTCAAGGCTTGGTCAGGTGATGCCCCTGAACCAAGAGGATCAGTCTGAAAGGAGAGTGGCTCCCAGCTGGATGGGTACTCCTCACCGTTGATCTCAAGGGGCTAACAGCCCGAGCTGGAGCTATAGGCCACAGAAAGGGGGGCGAGGGGTGGCCTGAAGGAGTCCTTGCCTTTCTCCCTCACAGCTCAGCTCCCTCCCAGTGCAAAGCTCATTCACAAAGAACAGACAAGGAGAGCAGATACTGTCACTATTTAAACCCTTATTCCCCTGCAAGTAGGAGCTTGGGGCTCTGGCTGGTCTAGCAACACTGCAGCACAAAAGTGACAAGGAACCAAAATAAGCATTTCAGGTGAAAGTAGACTTAAGAAGCAAAAGAGAGGCCAAAGTGTCGAGGCCAAGAGCATGGCAGAGGAAAGGCCCGGATGCAAAATAAAAAAACCCACAAAACCAGGTCAGAGATGCTACACGGCATCAAATGAGAGGCACACAGAGCCAGAGCCAGAGCCGAGCCAGGAGAGGGCCCCGAGGCTTTGCTGGGAGCCTGTGGCCTCATTCCAGGTGGGGACAGAGCTGGTTCAGCTGGCCACCCTACCGATATATGCGAGCTTCCTCTTTCACTGTCATACACTAGGACTCCTATGCTACTGTGTGAGCAGCTTAGCAGGTGGGAGCAAGACCTTCGATGCATCACAGCCCGGGCCAGCTTCGCCCACTGCTGTACCCCCAGTGTCAAGAGAAGGGCATGGACGCAGCGAGTGCTCAATAAATGCCTGCTGACCGGGGGGGTTGGCTCTTCACGTGCACTCGCTTGCTGAGTACTGTGGAACAAGTCAAGACTTGTTGATGATGATAAAATACAATGTGAGCAGTGGCCCTGGAGAGGTACAGAGGGGAGCACTGATTTATCCCCCGGGAAATGCAGATGGCAGTGTGTGCCATGGACCGTCCTAAGCAATTTGCATGCATTTTCATCTTTAGAGGGAGCAGAGACAGGAAGAGATGCCGTGTTTCCCTGAAAATAAGACCGAGCTGGACAGTCAGCTCTAATGCGTCTTTTGGAGCAAACATTAATGTAAGACGCTGTGTTATTTTACTATAAGACCAGGTATATAATATAATTATATAATATAATTAATATAATATAATATAATATAAAATACCAGGTCTTATTTTACTATAATGTAAGACCGTCATGTAATATAATATAATATAATGTAATATAATGTAATATAATATATAATCCCGGGTCTTATATTAATTTTTGCTCCGAAAGATGCATTAAAGCTGATTGTCTGGCTAGGTCTTATTTTCAGGGAAACAGGGTAGGAGGGGAAATAAAGGACGCGAGCAGGCTCCTAACTTCAACATGGATAAACTGATAACTCCGCAGTCGCTGGGCCCAGCACCTGTCTGGCACACAGAAGCATGGGGCCTACTTCATACATTAACAAATGTATGAATGCAGAGAGGTCTGCAGTGAAGAGGAAAAAACAGGATGTGACTCAGAAAGGCCAAAGGAAGCCCTCAGCCCTCCCACAAGTGTATCTGCTGGGAAGGGTGACCCCATCTCCATTCAAAGGAAAAGGCTTGAGCAATATTCTTTCCCAGTCATGGATAGGTCTTCCCCCTGCCCACACACGAGCCCTCGTGTGTGAGGATGCAAAATAAACGAATCTGCCAACACCACTCACCCTCTCCCCCAATGTCCCTTGGTCCAAAAGCTTTTCAAGGGCAAGCAAAGGTCATATCGGGTATTTACGGCTTACGGCTCAGAAGACTGAGCAAGGATCAACACTGAGCATTATATCCCCAACCCTGATGAAACCTGCTCACCTGGGCTCGTGTCCCTGGCCTCCTCCTGGACCTGCAGCAAAGTCACAGTTGCCAGAGCCCTGAGTCTGAGCCTGGCCTTTCAGGGCAGCATACCCTGAGGGGTTGCAGGGCTGCCCTTTGAACGAAAGGCAACTTCTCTGTGTCCCTGGCTTGCTCCATAAAAGGTGCCAATATAGGAAGACCCAGAGTGGGGGCCTCCATAACACCCTGACCCAGGTCCCTGAAAAAGAGGTGGCTTGGTCCCGTTGTACACAAAGGCCTGCCACTTGCACTGCAGGGCTGAGCAGCCGCAGAAGACTTCAGCACAGCCAGTTCTGCAATGAGACCCTGCAGGTGTTCATGAGAGAGGGGCAGGCAGGCAGATAGGACCAGAACAGAGGGCAACTGCAGACGAGTCCTGTGGGAGGCGCCCTGCTCTGCTCTCTGCCACTTGTTATCTGTCCTCTGCTCAGGTTTAGGGGTTTCTGTCTCGGGAAACTTCTTTCTGTCCTCGCTACATAGCCAACTCCCACCACCAGAGAATGGTTCAAGTACCCTCATTTCTCTAAAGGGAGAAAGTAAATACTGGTTACCTTGTTTCCCAGCCTCAGACCTTCCTCCTCTACACTGCACAGACTTGTCTTTCTTGGAGGCATATCCTGCCCTGTCACATCTCAAAGGGCTCCATCCTGGCTGCTGTCCTCCTCACTGACTGACCTTTTAGCCTCGCACCTCTCGCTTCAGACACATAGAATGCTGCCCCTGGTTTCTGGGGCCTCTGCACCTTTGCATATGCCACTCTCCCTAACTGGAACATGCTACAAAATAGAGATCAAAATTCCCATTTATTTGGAGTTTGTGAGCATTAAGAGAGAGAGACATTTGTGAAATGTCTTAACATAGGAACTGGAACAGAATAAGTGCTTAATGGATGTTTGTGGAATTAATGAATGTTGGATGGATAGTTTTGAACCTGTTCTTAGAAAACAACACAAAGGTGAAGAGATGTCAAAGTATTTGCAAAAGGATGTCTCTTAGAATATAAGTGACAGAGGATAGAAGCCACATTGGGAACAAGGTGTAGGAAATGTGGACCAGTATGTTTCAGGTGGAAATGTTCATCTCCAGGCAGAATCTGGGGTACGCATTTCCAGGAGATGTGGGATCCTGGTAAGGCTTGCATTTCCAAAGTTAATTACCTATGCAAGAGGTAGGACCTCAAAAGGGAAATACAAAAGGTAAGGCCACATCTCTGGGAGGCAGAAGAGAGAATTCAATCATGAGTTCTTGACTGGGGCTTGCACTCTTGAGAAATCCAGGTAGACCCTTATGGCTGCTGGATAATTAAAGATCAAGGGCATAAGGCCAACTGAGGACAAGGGATAGATAAACAGCGTTGATTTTCAGAGTTAGCACCAGAATTCCCACTTCATCAGTAACTATACTTAATTTAGGAATATACCTTGTGTCAGCAGGAAAAAGGGCTCCCAATAAGATTGTTAAATTGATCTCCATGAGAAAATAAGGAGAATTTACTTTGGTGTCAAGACCCAGAGGGAGAAAATAGAGGGTGGATAGGGAAGCCAGTAGGATGGAGAGAGGGAGGAGACTCAGCACGTCAGATGTTGTTTGTGCAGCTACAGGGCAAATGCCACCCCCAACGCCACCACGCCCCGCCCCCATACACACACACACCATGTGTGACACCATCTCTGAGACTTGGATTTGTTGTCTTGTTGAAATCAGGAAAAGAGCTGATTTCCCATCTGGGTCAGCGCCGAGTGGAGTGAAGCCCCATCAGGAGCTCAGATAATCTGTGTATTTACTGAGTCCAGAAGCAGAATAGAGCCAGGAGCAATGAAAATACAAGTCCTACGCCCCCCACCCCCCATTGAGATGATATGCTGAGCAGTTCAGGGGAACTAACTACCTCCAATCCTTGCTGGACCTCAGCAGGCTGACACCGTGCCCACTCCCATTAGACTTGAAGAGAGAGGCCCTGGAGGACGATGGCCCCGTGTGTAGCTGGCTGTCTGCCCTCCTGGGGCTCTGCACGTTTCCCCATAGTAATACAAGGCAAGTAATACGAGGGAGCTCCAGCCTTGTCTCCATTATGCTGTACTCCAGGGACCCAGGGAATTGTTCATCCACATTGTCAAGGAAGACTCATCTCCAAAGGCAAAGGAAGACGAATGGCAGGCCAGGGTCATAGCCACATGGGCCAGCTGCATCTTGCCACCAGACCATTATCCACCCCGCACCAAAGCTGGAATCGAGGGGAAATGTTTTCATTAAGAAAGCCTGCATATCCTCTAGGCTTCTGAAGAGCCCAGTTTTTCTCTTCCCTCTGTCATTAATCATGCCAAGTGGACTATTTAGGAAGACCTCACAGAGGCAAACATCAGGAACTGACCTCTGACCAGATCCTCAGATGGGCTCTGGTCATCCAGCAAAGTCAGATAAGCAGCCAACACAGGGTCCAGCTGGGAGGACAAGCTGATGCCCAGATGTCACAGCTTGAGAAATCCATGAGCAGGCGAGGCCTCTCTGTCAAACTTCTGCCAGCCCACCTGTCCAGCAAGAGGGCATCGCAGCCAGGCCTGAGGAGGGAGCAGATGGTTGCAGAGGCCAAAGGGGATGGGAGCTCTGCTCACAGCTGACCCCAAGGGGAGGGTGTGCAAGGTGGGGAGGGGCCTTTGTCCATACCAGAGGATCTCTACCTCCAAATGTCCACAGGCCACCTGTAGGCAGAACATCTACCAGGTGCACCCAGGGAGACCACCTGTGCAACTGTCTCTGACAAAGGCATCGATGACCATCCTTCCCCATCTGGCTGTTAAATGTTTCATCTGGGCCTTTAGCATGCAGTAAACCAGTGAAAGTGACATCAAGTCCATGGTAGCTCTGATGGAAAAGGCTCAGTGTTGTTCCAGAGGAAAGGATTGTACTAGCAGGTTGAGCAAAAAAAGAAAAACAAACAAACAAACAACAACAAAAAACACACAACTTGTAGCCAGGGAAGAATACAGAAAGCCTTAAAGAAATAGGGACATGTGTGAGAAGGGGAGTTTTGAAATGCTTTAATAGACTGAGCAGAGGAGAAGTGATTCCATCTATTAAGCCACTCAACAATTTTAAAATGCACAAAGAAGAGAAATTCCAACCTGAGGGAGCATTTTATCATAATACCACATCAGCCCCCGCAGCTTAATTCAAGGATCAGGCTCCACAGTGACCAGACAACACAGCTTATATCATTTGCCTGTCCCCCTTTGGAAACACATTTGAATATAAATGGGGTGGCGATGTGACAACATGTCTGTTACTTCAATTGCAGCCTGGAAGTCACCAGGCAACACAGTTCTGAACACCGACTGAGTACATTCCAGATTCTCTTCTGAGCACAGCTGCCTGTGAAATCCTAGCTAAGTCTCAGGGTTCTTTGGGACTGGTTATCACTTTTATTACTGGCTGAGTCAGACAAGCCCTAAACTAGCTTGTCAAGAAAACAAGAATGGAAACACCCAAATAAGACAGTGCTTGGTGGGGAAAACTAAACAACAGCACAGCACACTGGCAAATGCAATACCTTTGGAACTACTAGAAGACACTTATTTACGTATTTTTCTTCCACGGGACTTTCTACTAAATAGGAACCAAATTGATTTGTTACAATAGTGCTTGGTTGTCTTTATAGCACAGAAAGCCTTGACCGCAAACCTAATAGAAGATGGAGTTTCTGAGGCCATGAAGAAGCCAAAAGATGGATGATGTAAAAATTCCCTGTCCTTGATGGTCCTCATGAAAACTTCTAACCTAGAATTATCATCCCAAAAGCAGCCAGTCATCTGGGGGAGAAACTAAAGATGGACTTGAGAAGTACATTTTCAGAAGGATTTTCATTAATTTCATCAAGACAAAGTTAATAATCCATGACCTAATTTTTTTTCTTAACTTGGTTGTTCTAAACATGTTAGAGTCTCCTTGGTAAATCTCACAGCTAGAGGTTAGTAGAAATTAGTTTGCCTTCTACACTGTCATTAAGAAAGAAAGAAGTGATAATAGCTA